>NW_004949108.1:839033-842761 GCF_000317375.1 Microtus ochrogaster | reverse complement strand
TCCAGGACAGGCTCCAAAGCCACAGAGAAACCCTGTCTCGAAAAACAAAACAAAAAAAACAAAAACAAAAAAAAAATGTCAAAGGAAATGTAATAATATACATAATACAGACTCTCTGTGTATAATACATATTTACATGACTTATTTTTTAACTCTATTACTTTTCAATATTTTAGTAATTTTACTCCTTTAATGTGTGACTGTCTGTACTCTTGTCTAAACTCTTTTTCCTTTCTCTCCCAAGCCTATGTACATTTTAAAACATACTGTGACTCATTCAGAGGATTATTTTTGTCTGAATCTCTCTTTATTGTGAATCTGTAATCATTTTCTGACCAGAAGCACCCCCCCTTCTTAAAATGCTAAGCAGATGTGACTGGGATCAACTCAGCAGCCCTGACTGTTGGCTAAGTCCCATCCAACATGGCAGAGGTATGTTCACTGCCTCTGTGAGCCATGCTC
Organism: Microtus ochrogaster; assembly: GCF_000317375.1. Taxonomy (NCBI): domain Eukaryota; kingdom Metazoa; phylum Chordata; class Mammalia; order Rodentia; family Cricetidae; genus Microtus; species Microtus ochrogaster. The sequence continues at coordinate 842,299 of NW_004949108.1, read as the reverse complement.
ACTGTCCCAGCTTCAGGGATGTAGTGGGTCTATGTCGCCATTAAACAACTGGTAGCTCTCTGCTCACAAACCCCATTTAAGTGCAGAACTTCCCCCAAAGAGCCATAGTGTTGCAAGCACAAACCAGGAAGTGGTCTCTTAAAGGAGCCAGGTAGTTTTTGCTGCTATTGCTGAGTCAGGAAGCCTTCTCTTAAAGGAATTGTGCCTCTGCTTGCCTCTAGCAAATAGAGGCTACCTGAGAAAATGATGCTACCAAGAAACTATGCTAAACTTTGTTCTTTTGTGTCTAGAATTTATTCTCAAGCTCTCTCAGGATTTATGTGAATGTACTTGGCCCACATTGGCACCAGTATGTAACCATAGATTGCCCTTCTGTTCCTGGACTTGAATAACCACACAAAACTATATTAATTACAACACTGCTTGACCAATGGATTGCATATTCCTATCCAGCTCTTATATCTTAAATTAACCCATTTCTATTAATCTGTATCACCATGAGGCTGTGGCCTACCAGGTAATGTTCTGGCATCCTTTTCCTTTGGCAGCTGCATGTTGTCTGCCTGACTCTTTCTATTCTTTATTTCCTGCCTGGCTTTACTCTGCTAAGCCATTGGCCAAAACAGCTTTATTCATTGACCAATAAAAGAAATACTTATACAGAAGGACATTCCACATTTAAAAAAAAAAAAAACCACTGTTTATATTTTGGAAATCCCTTCCCTTTCCCACATATTAGAAGAAAATTCAATTTATTTCATATCAAGAAACATACAAGGGATAGTGAGGAGGCTCTTGGAAATCTCTTGCAGTCAGGGAGCACACAAATTGTTCTTGGCTTCAGTTTACAACTGGAATCATCATGTCTACATGCTCAATAAATGTTGCTCAGTAGCTGTTTTCTCACTCTAGGTTTTCAGGTTCCTGTAGCTGATAATTTGTGTTTGAAGGAGAGTAGTATCTTTGAACAATTTGCTACCTTCTGGTTATCACGTGAAAAGCCTTGGACAAAATACCAGTTTAACTTGTTAATTGGTGGGTCAGAGGCAGGATCTGAGATTCAAATGACTTTTAAACACAAGCTTTGAAAGAGATGTCATTCAGCCACTAGACAATCAGTCCATTGAAGTCTAATAGCTGGTCTCCAATATGGTGTCACACAAGCACTCAGGTAACAGAACCAGGATTATGTAGGTGAGTTCAAAGCCATTGTGGTGTGCAAAGTGAATTCTGTGCTGGCCAGGGCTACACAGCAAGACCTTGTGGTTTTTTTTTAAACAAACAACAATAAAACCAAATCCTGAATAAAGTGTGATGCATAGTGTTTCTCAGGCTATTCTTGATATGTCATCTCAATCAATTAGGGATAATTTCATCACTTCAAAGAGAAGCTCACGCTTTCAATGATAACTCATGTATTATTTATTCCCACCACTCCTAACGGATCCCACCATTGATCTAATCTCTGTCTCCACAGATCTGTGTATGCCAGAGATTTCTTACCAACAGTGGCTTGTGACTCCTTAGCACAGTGTTTCCAAGCTTTGCTCCTATTAGAGTCTCTCAGTTCTGGTTGATTTATGACTGGGCATCATTCCTTTGTGAAGATATCTCTGCCTTGTCCATTCCTGCTGTTTGATGGGTGTGTGACTTAATTCTACACTTTGGCAGGTACCACTAAAGGGGTGCTATAGACGTCTGTGTGCAGACTGTCACGAGGACACTTGTTATAAGAGCTCTTGAGTATGCAAACAAGACTTTAACTTATAGATCTCCCAGTAATTTGTGTGAGAGGGCCTAAGAAGGAGTTTCTAGACAGATTTAACACCTTACATCCCTCCAGCAGTGTATGAAGGCTCTGATCTCCTTACTGTCACCTGTTGTCTGGCCACCCTTGTGGATGTGAGGAAGCTTCTCCTTGGGGTTAAATTTGCATTTTCTTTAGGGTGAATGAGACACTAAATATCTTTTCAAGTATCATGGGACATATGAGTATTTCCCTTGGGAAACTTATCTAATGGAATTCGGCTGAATTTTTGTGTTCTTTCTCTGTGAGCTGTAATATCAATCTTACATATTCTAATTTCCGTATTCAATATAATATTGGCCAATAATCACTCCTATTCTGTGGGCTTTCATTTTACCTTTCCTCATGTGGCTTTTGCAACACAAGTTTTGATGGTTTCTAGTTTATTGACGTTTCTTTTCTTGACCATGTTTGGGCGTCATATTTAAGACCATGTCACAAGCACAAAACTGTAGACCATCCCTACCTCCTCCAGCGGTTTTCTTCTAAAGCTTCTGCAATTTTATCTCTTATGTGTATGCTCTGATCCATTTTTGACTACTTTATCACATGAGGTGCAATTTGTGGTCTTAAGTTCATTCTCTTATGTGTTGGAAAGACTTAACTTCCCAAACTGAGTGGTTGTGATGGGCTTAGCAGGCATGAGCTGGCCATGTGTATGTGGCTCTTAGACTCTCCTTTCTGTCGTATATGCTGATTCTTACATTATTAGCACCAAACTGTCTTGGTTACTGTTACTTTGTAATAAACATTGAAATAAGAAAAGCGGTCTATTTTTTTTTCCTATTCAGGATATGGTGGTTGTGTGTTATAGTGTACGCACACATGAGCAATAGTATACACATATTCCATTGACACAGCTCTCTCTCACTTCCCTCTGAATGTAGAATCTTATATTTCTACACAGTAACTATCCTGAGATATCCTATGTGAGTTGAATACCTAGAACTTCTTGGGAAGTTCCCAGTGTCTTAATAATAGTAGAGTATCTGAGCAATTAACATAAAAAGTGACCATAGATCTCGATGCTTAATTCATTCATCAATACTTTTAGCATTTATGTTTTACACTGCTTTATAAATTTGTTTCAAAGTATTTTATTCTTTCTGGTTACTTTGTAAGCAGAATTATTTTCTTAGTTACATCTTTGGCCTTTGTTGCCTTATCACACACCCGGCAACTTGGTTCCATTTGTTCATTATTGTTTTCACCTGAGCATGCCATTTGTTTTTTTCACAGATACAGCATTACTCTGTTCCCTTGGATACTGATTGCTTTTATTTCTTCACTAGCCTAAGCAGCCATCTAGTCTAGTATGTACCATGCTTCATGGAAGCACTTGGGGCTGCTACTCTTCTCCTGTTCCTTTTTTTTTATGCAGAAGACGGCATACGAGATTAAGCATGGTGACTGGAGTTCAGACGTGTGCCTTTCCTGCCCCCATGGGCACCAGGCACTG
>NW_004949108.1:824615-838933 GCF_000317375.1 Microtus ochrogaster | reverse complement strand
TTTTTTGGGAAAAACTCCAGTTTTGTGACATGGAGATGGATGGGTGTTCTGAGTTATCCAGACTTGTCATCAGACTTACAAATCTCCCTTTCAGCTGTAATGGGCTGAGACTTCTTGTTCTGTCATTAAATGGTGTAGGAGTTCCTTCTGTTTATGTGTTGCTTTCATTGGTTAATGAATAAAGAAACTGCCTTGGCCTTTTGATAAGGCAGAACTTAGGTAGGCAGAAAAAAACAGAACTGAATGTTGGGAGGAAGAAGGGCAGAGTCAGAGAAGCCATGGATCCTCTGCCTGAAATAGTCACCAGTTAGAATCTTGCTGGTAAGCCACTACCATGTGGAGATATACCGATTAATGGAGATGGTTTGAACTAATATGTAAGAGGTAGTCAATAAGAAGTTAGAGCTAATGGCCAAACAGTGTTTTAATTAATGCAGTTTCTGTGTGGTTATTTCTTGTGTAAGCTAGCTGGGTGGCCAGGGCAAACAAGCGGCTCCTTCTCACTACAACAATAAATTAAAGAATAAATGATTTTATTTGGTTTCTTAAAACCTCCCATATTAACTGTAGTACCCACGCGGCCCTTGCCTGATGCTTGACTAAGGCAGTGTCCTAGCTTCTTTTCTGTTGCTATGATCAAAACATCCAGACATGAAACGGCAGATGGGAAGAAAGTGCTTATTTGGCTGAGATCCCAAGTTACAGTTCATCATTTTGGGAAAGTTGAGGCAGGGACTCAGAATATCATGCTCATAATGAAGAGCAGAGGAATGGGGGGAGTGTGGATTTCTGCTCTCTGCTTATGCTCGGCTAGGTCCTGTTACTCTTACACCATTCAAGCCCTGGAAACGACGGCTCACTAGGCCAAACCTGCTCTAGACCATTCCCAGCTGAGTTGACCTTCTCAGACAGTCTTGGTTGTGTCAAGGAGGACGTATAAACCACTCAACACAAATCACACATTAATTAATCCTGGACTATTGTAGAAGCCCCACTTCCCTGGGAAAATAATCTCACTTGGTGATGATTTTTTTCATGTATCGCTGCATTTCATTTGTTACTAAGTTTTGAGGACGTTTTTCATCCATATTCATAAGAAGTAATGCCACGGAGCTTTCTTTACTTTTGATGTGTTTTTTTTTTTCTTCAAGCTTTGCACTCAGGAACATTCTCCTCTCTTAGACGGAGTTGGGAAATGTTCTTCTGCTGGCTGCTTTTTAGGAGAGTCTGCAAGGAGCTGGTGTTAGGATTTAGCATTGCTCCATCTGGGCCTGGGTTTTCTTTGTGGGTAGTTTTTGGATTACTAACTCAGTCTGATCACTTATTATAGGTTTTTCCAGATGGCCTATTTCTTTTTGAGCCAGTTTGGGTAGTTTGCGTCTTTCTAGGAATTTGTCCATTTGATCTACTTCATCTTAATTTATATTCGTGGCATGCTCACCATATTCTATCTTCATTCCCTTTATCTCTGAATATGCCCTCTTTATATGCCTGGTTTTACCAGTTTACATCTCCCATCTTTATCCCATCTTGACAAGTCTCACAAATGCTTGCCAAATCTTTTGGACTTTTTTAAAAAAATATTTTATTTCTTATTATAAATTGATAATTTATAATTCTGTCTATTTGTAAGATAGAAAGTGATAGTGTGATTAATGAATATAACATAGACTAATGAAGTCAAATGACATATCCCTCATCTCAAATACATAGCTGTCTTTTTTGGTAAGATAATTTGAAATTTACTATCTTAGCAATTTGTGTGTGTGTGTGTGTGTGTAAACATGTGTATATATATTCATGTGTGCACATGTGTGCATGTGAAGGCTGAAGGTTGACATTAGATATCTTCTTCAATTACTTTTCAATTTACTTTTTGAGGCAGGGTTGCTGTGGGATAATCCCTTTGTACACGGTGAAGATTTGTCACTTGAATGGGTTTAATAAAACGCTGATTGTCCAGTAGCCAGGCAGCAAATAAAGACTAGGTGATCCAAACTAAGGATGATGGGAAGGAGAGGATGGAGTAAGGAGTTGCCAGCCAGCCACAGAGGAGCAGGTGATGAACATGCCAGGCTAATAAAGGTACTGCCCCGTGGCATAGCATACATAGAAATGTGGGTTAATTTAAGTGTAAGGGTTAGCTAATAATGAGCCTGAGCTATTAAACCTCTGAGTTGGTTATTTGGGGCTGGGCTGTCAGGACAGGAACATCCACTTACACAGTCTCTCTCTCTGAACTGGGCCCTCACAGAGTTCTCTAGTCTTGCTGGCTGGTGAGCCCAGGGATCCTCTCTATCTGCCTCCCCACACCTGGACCACTTGGCTTTCTACAGAGTTTTGAAACTGAGACTGGGGGCCAATGTTGGGCTCCCTTGTCTGCATGGCAAGAGCTTTGCCAGCGAAGCCAACACCCTGGTGCCTAGCTCAGTGATTTCGAAATTTACTGTATTTTATTGTTTACTGGATTCACCATTAAGCATTTTCTTCAACTGTCACCTCCTGTTTTCTTTTGTCTCAGTCTGTTGCTATTTTTTTCCTTTACTGTTTTTCCTCATTACCCATTTCATCGATTTATGTTTAGTCTTTACCATCCTCTTCTTTCTACTTTCTGTGGTTTGTTTTGCTATAATTTTTCTCTAATCTTTGGCAGTGCTTCATGGAGATGCTAAAGGTGAAAGGTCAGCTCATTGACTTGTGGCCATTCTCATTACAGACAATCATACATTTTCTGCTAATCAATGTCTTTCCTGTATCCTGTGAGGTCTGATATCTTATGCCATCTATATTCATCCTAAAATACTTTCAAATTCTTTTATGATATATTAATTGATAAATTGAAAAATTCTCCTGATATATTGATTATTTGTGATGACTTTTGTTTGTTTAATTTATATATTTTGTAAGTTTTCTAAATCTCTTTTTGGTATTGAGTTCCATGCTTGTTCCTTTGTGCTTAGAGAACAGACTTGGTATTATTTATATTTTTAAAAATTTATTTCTCTTATGGGTCATATTGGACACTTTTTTCTGTGTACTGGGAAAAATTTATACGTAGATACAGTCTGTTATGGTATTTTATAAATGTTGGACTTAATAGGTTTAGGAAAATGTGAGGATGTCATATTTCTCTTTGATCTGCCTAGTTCACCTGTCCATTACTGAGTTCGTAAAGTTGAAGTTCCAACCTGACCCCTGCCACCTATTCAGCCCTTTTGTGTTCTCAGATTTTGCTTCATATCTTTTTTGGTGACCCGTTGCTGGTGAATACCTTACTTATTGCTGTATTTTTCTTCTTAACCTTGTAATCATTGTATAAGACACATCTTTATCTGTGCTAGTATGTCTTTATTAAATCTTTTCTTTTGTTGTTTGATATGAATACAACTGCTTTTACCTCTTGTGGTACGGGTCTTCTTATTTTTCTTTCAATTTGCTTCTTTTTCTAATCCAAACATTATCTCTTGTAGATGGTGTGTTCCTTTTGCTTTTCCTACATCACACTGTCAGGCACACCTGCCTTTTACTGGCATTATATAACCCATTCATAGTTCATGCTTGATGAAATTGGACTGACGTCTGCTGGGCCCTTTTTGTTCTCTGTGTGTCTCACACTTCTCTTGTTCTCCGATTCTCTGATGCTTTTCCTTTTGCATTAGTGAACATTTCCTAGTGTAGCACTTTCATGAATTCAATGATATCTTCACCGCAATTTTATTTTCATAGTGAGTACACCAGTTCTCACCATAGCCATCTTAGATTACCAGAAACTCCTTCAGGTTTATGCAGATGCTGTTTTCAATGTGTACAAAAGAATCATACCTACACGCCTTCATCCCGGTTCACCTCTTCTAAGTATTATTCTTATATATGTGGCATCTGTAATTATTAAAAAGTCAAATCATGAATTATTAAAGTTTTATGTTTAAATAGCATGAGGAAAGAAAGGACAATAAGTACATTATTTATCGCTGTGGCCACAAAAGGATCTAATTTGTCATTTTTGGTTCTTCTCAGTTGTTCTTAAAGACTTCAGATATCAGAAAATTTCTTATCTCAGCAAAATGAGATCTCATCTGGTGTGCTATTCACTTTTTTTTTTCTGGGATAAAACATCATGGTCTTAGATGGAGACAAACACCTCAGGTCAAACACATGAACTTAGAGGAGGAATGACATGTTTGGGGTTATGGTTCCAAAGGGTTAGAGTCCACCCTGGCGGGAGGGAGGCACAGTGCCTGGAAGACATGGCTGCAAAAGTAGGGAACTGAGAGAGAACTCACATCTCCAAATAAAACCATGAAGCAGAGAGAGCAAACTGGAACTAGGATCTGGCTATAGGATCCCAAAGCTTTCCTACAGTGATGCATTTCCTTCAGCCTGTTATTAAGAGCCTCTCCAAGCAGCATCCCTATCTGGGGATCAAGTGTTGGAATGCCTGAGCCTGGGGGACATTTCTCATTAGAGCTACCATACTGGGAACCGGATACATTTTGTATCCGTGTTTCAATGATCGCTGTGTTTCCTGGTAAGCTTAATGTTCTTTTTGTCTTTTGGATTTGTTTTTCCACTTTCTTCTCACCTTGATAGTTTCTGATGAAAAATCAGCTGCCAGTCTTATTGGAATTCAACTCTAAGCAATAGCCTGCCTTTCCCTGGCAATTTTTGGGAACATTTTCCTTTTTTTTTTTTTGACTTTTAATAATTTTTGAAGCTCTTTTATTTTTTGTAAACTTTTGTTTCTTCTTCAGATGCTTTGTTCTACTCCCGCCCCTCTGATTCAGGCAGTCGCACTACGTGCACCTGATGCACTCAAGGGTGCACCACACTTTTTCTAAACCTGTTTTCTTTAATTTTTAATTTTTTTGTCTGGCTGATCTCCCTTGGTCTTTTTAAATGTTGATCAACATTGGTTTTAGAGAACCAAGATCCAAGATGTTGATCTCCTTTAGTGCATTTTTCAACATCTATTAGAAACATTGGGCTTTGAATCCCAGAGTTTGTATTGCTCTCTTAATATTTCCTACAGGTACCCTCTGTCTTTTAACTCTGTTGCCTGGACAGCCTTGTGCTCTGTTTATTTTGCCTACACTTTCAATTTTTTTTTAATGTCTGTAGCATCCTTTTCAGTTAACTGGCATGTTGTGCAATTCATTTTAATATACACAGCAAGTCTGGTACTCATTCTGCTCTTGGACTTGATTTTTGATTTTTAAAAGTAATTATATTTATTATTTTAAAGAAGTCTGTTTCCCCTTTGTAATGTGAAGCATGCTGTACTCTTCTGAGGGACACTGCCTTTGAAGTATGTAGGATGGCCCTGGGGTGAGGATCTCACGGGGTGGGTTGATATGGCTGTCAGCTACGTCCTTTCTACACATCACAGTTCATTGTTTATTCTTTTTTTAATTAATTTTTTTAATTAATTAATTAATTTTATTTATTTATTTATTTGTTAAAGATTTCTGCCTCCTCCCCTCCACCGCCTCCCATTTCCCTCTCCCTTGTCAGCCCAAAGAGCAATCAGGGTTCCCTGCCCTGTGGGAAGTCCAAGGACCACCCACCTCCATCCAGGTCTAGTAAGGTGAGCATCCAAACTGCCTAGGCTCCCACAAAGCCAGTATGTGCAGTTCTTCAGGGCAGTGAGGTTTGATCTAGAGAGTTTTGGCTGAGTTCTTTGAAGCTTAGTTTAAACCTTTGTGGGAGATAGAGTCTCTTTTGGGAAACCAGACAATGCCCACACAATTACTTTGTTTCACAAAGAACAACAGTTTTACCCCAAGTGGCTCCACTCCACTTCTTAAAGCAGTAGTTGCTCACTTTTTGGACACAAACACCAAGGCAAAATGACTCCACACTTCTGTTACACGAGTCAACACCCCCCATACGTTCAGCACATCCAGAGACATAGGCTGATAAGTAATTTATTTTTATGCAAATAAAACATTGTCACTTATGAACTTTACAAATTCTGCATGGGACACATGAACACAGGACCATATCAAAATCAAATTAGAGAATCCAGGCCTATGAATTTACCAACAGAAAACCAAGGAATGATACTATACCCTCAGAGGGCACCTCACCCTGAGATGTAAGGACAACCATTGGGCCAGCATGAAAACATTGTTCCCTAGCCTTCTAGTGTATCTATAACAGGATTGACAGGTGACAAACTCTGGGATTTGTCTCAGTGGAACTTCCATTACTCTGGACCCCCTGACTGTAGCTTGAGCCAACTCTGCACTCTGACAGCCCCATAGAGGAGAACTCTCCGCCAGGGTCCTCCTGACATCCCGTCACCTGGGGTGACTCTCGTGCTTTCTGTGTGGGCTCTCTGCCTTTTCCTTCGGGGCGATCCCCATGATCACTGCTGCAACCTGAGCTCTTTCCTTTCATTCTGGAGCAGAGACCAATGTTTGAATGATAGTGCATGATCTCAGGTTTATTACTGTATGCAATTAAGGTTTAAAGAAATAAAACTGCTTGCCGGTGGTCATGAATACCAAGGGGAATAAAGGAGTGTCCAGCTCAGCAGTAAGAACACTTGCCACCAAGCTTGACGACCTGGTCCAGTCGTGGAACCCCTATGGTAAAAGGAGAAGACATTCCTATAAACTGTCTTCCCATTGACATATATGTCACTGTAATATATGCACTGGACACACACACACATACACACACACATCCCTCACATACCTCTGACATTGTAGTGAGATACAAATGTACCTGCTTCCAACTTAACCCACTCGCGAACATATTGCTAGTCTTCCCTGTAGCCGCTATTATTTTCACAAGCAGCACCCCGACTGAGCCCAGGCTTGATCTTCTCTACCCTGAGGTCTTTGGGCATGGGCTTTGGTTCTCTTAATTATGTGTCTACTGCTTGTTTTCCAGGTCAAATCTAGTGCTCTGCATCGCTGGAGATTGTGACTAGGAACCATGGTAGGATTCTTTCTTACTGACTTTAAAGCAGCATTTGATGTGGGGATCACTGGTTGTTTGGGGCTTCGTCTCTACCCACACGGGGCTCCACTTCCTGAGGTAGCTAAAGTTCTATTAGAGAAAAGAATACATCCCATACCTGGGATTCTTGCTCGTCTTGGGTATTTTGTGCTTGCTCCACCCTCTTTCCCCTACCCCAGTCTCCAACAGAGGATTGAACCCAGGACTCAGCAATGCTGTCATCTCTCTACGATGGAGCTACAGCCTAGTCCCTATACTTATCTGTTATCAAAGTCTTGGAAGACATGCAAACCCTCTTGGAAAGGTGAGCCTCTGACTAACATGAAAAGATATACTCTGGCTTTTGGCTACATCTGTTTGAAATTCAGGTTCCTCTTACTGAGTTGCGAGGGAGGGGAAGAACAGGTCTCAGCTCAGAGGCCAATGACTATGGCAGTTCTTGCTGAATTGCTGTTTTTATTACAGTTAATTTAGTCTCTATTTTGTACCCTCTGCAACTCCCCTCCAGAGATGTTGATACTGCTGTCTGGGAGCAAAGGTTTCTCCATCTTCCCCAATCTTGGGGGATGTGGAACTCTCCGACAAATTTTAAGATTATTCCTCTTAGCCAGGCGGTGGTGGTGCGTGCCTTTAATCCCAGCACTCGGGAGACAGAGGCAGGCAGATTGTTGTGAGTTCGAGACCAGCCTGGTCTACAAGAGCTAGTTCCAGGACAGGCTCCCGGCTACAGAGAAAGCCTGTCTTGAAAAACCCAAAGAAAAAAAATTTAAAAAAAAGGATTATTCCTCTTGCTTTTGAGCCACAGATTACACAGGGCCACGTCAGACTTGCTGCGTTCTTCTCACCTTTGTTACAGAGATTCGATAAGGCAGTGCAGGGAAACTATAGGTTATAAAGTATAACACATGGTAAGGTTTCCCTGTTATCAATGACATGAACTAAGTATCATCTAATTCTTAAGTTAGCTACATGGCTGGACTGTCTCTGACTCTTCTTAACAATTTAGTCTGGGAATGTGTCTAGTCACAGGCAGCTAGCTGGTGGTGAAGGTACAGCTGTGCATGTCACGTCTTTGTCTGGTGCTGCAAGCCAGGATTATGAAACCTTTTCTCACTCTGTCCCTTTAGTCACCCAGGGGAAAGCTGTGAAAGCAGAAGCCCCTTTTCTGACTCTTGTTCTGAATGGGAGCTGGGGTAAGGATAATGGAGAGATTGGGAACCCGAGAGAACAAGGGCCCCTTGGTCCGGGTCCTTCCTCCATTGCGGAGCTGTTTGAGCAACAGCTTGAGTATCTGCTGTCATCAAAAGAGTTTTGTTAGTTTTGGGAGTCACTAAGGGGGCCACAGTATCCCAGGCTATAAGAGGAAAATCCTGAAGCAGATGATGCCGGGATATTTTGTTGGGGACTTTCCACCCCACATTACCGCTGCTGCTCCAGCCGCTAGGATCCCCTCACTGTGTGATAAACGTCCTTCCAAGCTGCAACTCTGATGTTAAACACACTCCTCCCAGCTGTTAGAGTTTGTAAACGCTCTTTTCAGTGATACTGCTGAACACATTTTCTCATCTCAGGTATGACCTCTGAGCGCCGGCATTATATGACCGTGAGATCCATTCTTTCTAAGTTCTTCTTTCACGTGAGCCACTCTAACAACCCAGCGAGCTCTGGAAAGGTTCTCCATAGGCCACCAGCAAAGGTAATTGGGGGATTTGTCATCGACGGAATTGTAGATTCCTGTGGGTCAGGATATGGAAATGAGGATCAGGGTCCCAAACGACAGCCCCTGGAACGGTAACTAGTCAGTGCAGGTTTCTCAGAGGACCACAGCTCTGCAGAGTCCTCTGCCTCACACCCCTCAAGCTTCAGAAACAACGCCAGGCTTCAAGGAAAGGAGCAGCAGTCCTGAAGGAGGCCCACTTGCTCCACTGAGCTGGGAAAAAGCAATGCACTTTCAGCACAGTTTGGATGAAGAGCAGGCTTAATCATCCCGAGGTGTGTGCTTTGGGGATATCATCCTCAATTTTGGTTCTGGCATCCTTAGATGCAAATGGGCATGCCGTGTTATGAGGCAATTATGAAGATGAATGCTAAGAATTGGGAATGCCTATGAAGGATCGAGTTATTGTTACTTTGATACCTGTGATAAATCTGTTTCAGAGTTTAAAGGCTTATTCCCGGGGCCCATGTCTTTACAATCTTCTAACCTAATTCCTCCTTGACAGCGCTCTGATTGCTGCTTTAACAACATGGCGTGCATGATGGGTTAGGGGAAGTGTTTAACATAGAGCGAACAAAATGGATACAAGCAATGAACAATGACCTTTAGGTAATGAAATAATGTTAAACCCAGAAAGTGATGTCTGAGGCTCCGTTTTAAACACACTCCAGAATGAATTCTAAGAAAGGGAAAGAACACTGTCAGGTGTCTCTAACAAGACACACCACATCACACACACACATGTATGCACACACACAGGTGACTCTAACAAGACACCCTGCATCACATATGCATGTACCCACACATATGGGTGTCTCTAAAAAGACACACACATCACACATACCACATTTGTAACATGAGGGCCAGCTGTGGGGATTTCCATCTTGCCCAGTACCCCACAGCCGGCAAGCCCCAAAGAAAATCACACAGAGGTCTCCATAAGATTATAAACTGATTGGCCTATTAGCTCAGGCTTCTTATTACCTCTTATCACTTATATTAACCCATTGTTCTTATCTATGCTAGCCAAATGGGTCAGCACCTTTTCTAGATGGGCAGCTCACATGTTGCTTCTTCAGTGGTCTGGGCTGGACTGTGAGGAATGGGCTTCCTCCTTACCAGCATTCTCCTGTTCTACTTCCTATCTGGTTTACCCACCTATACTTCCTGCCTGGCCAATCAGTGTTTATTTAAAATATGATTGACAGAATACAGACAATTCCCCCGCACACATCAACATGCATGTACCCACACATATAGGTGTCTCTAACAAGATATGCTGCATTACACATGCACATACCCACACACAGTTGTCTCTAACAGGACAAGCTACATCATACATGCATGTACCCCCACACACAGGTGTCTGTAATAAGACATGCCACATCACACGTGCACATCCCCACACATAGAGTTGCGCCAACATGCTTTGCATTCATAAAAGAGAAGGAAGGCATACAGGTCTTCCTTTTTTTTTGGTTAGAGTTACCCTAAGATATTTTGTGTTATTTGTGGCTATTGTGAAGGGTGATGTTTCTCTGATTTCTTTCTCAGTCCATTTAATTGAAGAAGACATCAGAAAATGGAAAGATTTCCCACGCTCTTGGGTAGGTAGAATTAATATAGTAAAAAACGGCAATCTTACCAAAAGCAATCTACAGATTCAATGCAATGCCCATCAAAATCCCAGAAAAATTCTTTACAGATGTAAAAAGAACAATACTCAACTACATATGGAAAAGCAAAAAATTCAGGATAGCCAAAGCAATCCTGTACAATAAATGAACTTCTGGAGGCAGCACAATCCCTGACTTCAAACTCTACTACAGGGATACAGTGCTGAAAACAGACTGGTGTTGGCATAAAAACAGACAGGAGGACAATGGAGCTGAATTGAAGATTTGGGTATCAATCCACACAGCAACAAACAGCTGATTTTTGACAAAGAAACAAAAAAAATATAAAATGAAAAAAGAAAGCATATTCAACAAATGGTGCTGACATAACTGGATATCAACATGTAGAAGAATGAAAATAGATTCATATTTATCCCGATGCACAAAACTTAAAAGTCCAAATGGATCAAAGACCTCAACGTAAAACCAAGCACACTGAACCTCATAAAAGAGAAAGTGGGAAGTACACTTGAATGCATTGCCACAGGCAATCACTTTCTAAATATAACCTTAGAAGCACAGACACTGACAGAAACAATTAATAAATGGGACCTCCTGAAACTGAGAAGCTTCTGTAAAGCAAAGGATATGGTCAACAAGACACAGCAGCCTACAGAATGGGAAAAGATCTTCACCAATCCCACATCAGACAGAGGGCTGATATCCAAAATAAACAAAGAACTCAAGAAATTGGTCATTGAAAGAACAAATAATCCAATAAAAAATTGAGTACATACCTAAACAGATAATTCTCAACAGAAGAATCTAAAACGGCTGAAAGACACTTAAGGAAATGCTCAACATCCATAGCCATCAGAGAAATGCAAATTAAAACAACTCTGAGATTCCATCTTACATCTGTCAGAAGAGACAAGATCAAAAACACTGATGACAGCTTATGCTGGAGAGGTTGTGGTGTAAAGGGAACACTCTTCCGTTGCTGGTGGAAGTGCAAGCTGGTACAGCTGCTTTGGATTTCAGTATGGTGATTTCTTATAAAATTAGGAAACAACCTTCCTCAAGACCCAGCAATACCACTTTTGGTATATACCCAAAGGATGCTCAATTGTACCACAAGGACATGTGCTCAGCTGTGTTCATAGCAGGTTTGTTTGTCATAGCCAGAACCTGGAAACAACCTAAATGCTCCTTGGCTGAAGAATGGATAAGGAAAATGTGGTACATTTACACAATGGAGTACTACACAGCAGAAAAAATAATGACATCTTGAAATTTGTGAGCTAATAGATGGATCTAGAAAACATCATATTGAGTGAGGTAACCCAGACCCAGACAGACAAATATCATAAATATTCACTCATAAGTGGCTTATAGACATAAAGCAAAGAAAAAACAGCCTACTTTTCACAATCCCATAGAACCTAGTCAACAATGAAAACCCCAAGAAAGACACACATGGATCTAATCTACATGGGACATAGAAAAAGACAAGATCTGAGTAAATTGGGGGCATGGAGATCATGGGAGAGGCTAGAAGTGGAGGGGAAGGGAAGAGAGAGGAGCAGAGAAAATATATATCTCAATAAAAACAATTTTAGAGAGAGAGAGAGAGAGAGAGAGAGAGAGAGAGAGAGAGAGAGAGAGAGAGAGAGAGAGAGAGAGAGAGAGGACGGTAGTTTAAACAGGAACTATAAAGTAAAATCAGGTAGATAGAAATTTCTAGAACCATAGCAGGGATTCCATAAATATTTGAGGGTCATGTTTTCTTTCTATTCCCAAGTCTTCTATGGTTAAAGATGATGGTAGTGTCCCAGCAACCGGATGAATTTGTAAAATTAATTTTAGCTGTGTTTGGCACGTGGACACAGTTGTCCCAGTGCCCACAGAGCCAGAAGAGGACATCACATTGATCCCCTGGCACTGGGGTTACAGATGGTTCAAGCTCTCTTAGTGACTGAACCATCTCTCTATCCCAGGCTGGCTTTGTAAGGGACAGCATGGGTCAGGGTCATTGTAGTCATTTGAATGTAATTAGCCCCTATAGCTATTGGGAAGTGGCACAATGAGGAAGTATGACTTTGTGGGAGGAAGTGTATCACTGTGGGGGTGGGTTTTGAAGTTTCATATATGCCTGCTACCCCCCAGTATTCAGTTCCCTTCTTGGTGCCTAGAGAGCAAAGACGTAGAATTCTTAGCACCTTTTCTAGCGCCTTGTCTGCCTGCATGTCACCATATCTCACCATGATTATAAGGGACTAAAATCTCTGAAAATGTAAGCAAGCTACCCCAATGAAATGTTTTCCTTTATAAGGGCTACTGTGGCCATGGTGTCTCCTCACAGCAATAGAAACACTAATTAAGATAGTCATATTTGCTTTTATTCCATGTTTCATATCTGGACATTTTGAACATGCTTAGCCGTGCCGGATGCTGGATCCTTCCCTGTTCACAGAGCCCTCCATCTACTCCGTTTTCTGTAGTAACCTGACAGAATAGTGAGGAGACACTTGAGTCCTCCGCAATGGGCTCAGCCTTGGGGTTCTGTGGCCCCCTCCTTGCCCATCTTTCCTTGGTGTTTCATCATGTCTTGGTTTATTAATCTGCTGCTGGGATTAAAAACTCTTTGCAAAAGCAGTTTCCAGGGAAAAGGGTTTATTTGGGCTCACATGTCCCAGGTCTGTCACAGCAGGGCAGTCATAGTGACAGGAGTCTGAGGCTGGTAACTCTGTAACTCACAATCAGGAAGCAGAGACCAAAGAATACCTCTGTTTAACTAGCTCTTTATTTGTACAGTCAACTGCCTAAGCCCAGTGGTAATTGGTACATCTGTATTTACAGTACTCCTACTTCAAATGACCTCATAAAGAAAATCCTTCTGAGGAATGCCCTAATCTAAACAGTCCCTCAACAGACATGCCCAGACCAGGTCTCCTAGGTGATACAAGATCCCGTGAAGTAGATAATCATTGCTAACTAGGGCATGTGCGCTTAGCCTTGATGTCTGTGTGCTGTGGGATAGTGCGCTTGTACACCGTAAAGACTGTCACTCATATTGGTTTAATAAAACGCTGATTGGCCAATAGTCAGACAGGAAATATAGTGTTGGCTCAACCAGACTGGGAAAATTCTGGGAGAGAAAGAGCAGAGAAGAGAGAAAGCCAGATGCAAAAAAAGCAGGATGAGAATGCCTTACTGAGAAAAGGTACCAAGCCACATTGCTAAACATAGACAAGACTTATGGGTGAATTAAAGTTGTAAGAGTTAATAATAAGCCTGAGCTAACAGGCTAAACAATTTATAATTACGATAAGCCTCTGTGTGTTTCTTTGGGACTGAACAGCTATTGGACTAGGTGGAACAGAAACTTCTGTCTATACCTGAGACCCACTTTGACCATTCTCTCCCTGGTCTTCCCATTAGTGGTTTATACTTTTGGCATCACAACCAACTGTTAACTTCTATTAGTCATGGATTGATTGTTGTCAGCAATGTATGAGAGCACAAATTGCTCTAATTATCTAGTTAAATCTGACTCACTTAGCATGGCTATTGTGAGGCCAGTCCTTGGTTTGTTCTGACTTCAGGATAGCCCTTATGAGTCCCCCTGACAATATTTATTTCTTCTTGGCAAGCTATCTAGCTCTAGGTCTGTGGTTCTCAACTTCTCTAATGTTGTGACCTTTTAGTACAGTTCATTATGTTGTGGTGATCCCCAACCATACAGTTGCTTTCATTGCTACTTCATAACTGTAATTTTTCAACTGTTACAAATCATTAAGTATCTGTGTTTTCTGATGGTTTAGGTGATCCCAAGTGAAATGGTCATTCGACCTCCCCAGATGGGTCACTACCGGCAAGTTGAGAACCACTGCCCTAGGCTTAACACTTTGCTTTCTTGGGATCAGCATTTTTTTTTATTTATTTATTTTTTTTATTAAGAAAGAAAAAAAAATTTTCCGCCTCCTCCCAGCCTCCCACTCCTCCCACTCTCCCCACCC
>NW_004949108.1:814297-817784 GCF_000317375.1 Microtus ochrogaster | reverse complement strand
GGGCTGGGTCGTGCAAAAGAAAGACAGCCCTGCAGAAAGAGCTGGGGGAGGGGGGTTTGTGCTCTCTTCCGGGACACTCTACCCCTGGATAGCACACACTCACCCGGGACACTCTACCCCTGGATAGCACACACTCACCCGTCCAGATGGGATTCCTCAGCAACTAAACAGGGCCACCCGGTAGCCCAGAGATCCGCTGACAAAGGCTCAGCATTTCTTTATAATTCCTCATACCAACACACCCAAGACTTTTTCAGAGAGCCTGCAACTTTGAATTTCATTAATGTCAAAAGTCGAGAGATTGGTGGTGCTTGTTAGAGGGGTTGAAACGCAGAGTAGAAGGGTGCTCAGGACAGAGCCTTGGACTGCGCTTTCTCAGTGAGCCGAAAGTCAAGGGGGTTTATCTAAAGAAACCAGGAGGGAATCAGCAGGGGGCTAACTGAAAAGAAGGAGATAGATGGTCTGGAAAAGAGAAGAGTGTCCGGACAAAGATGTCACCTGCAGCTTCCAATGCTGCTGCTAGGTCAATGAAACATTAAATTAATAACCATTTAATTTAACAACCAGAGCCCTGTCACTGACGGTCAGCCTCTGGTACCTATTTTGTACGTTGTAGACTGTATTTGTTTGTCAGCAAAAGTCTCTTTTTGTTTTGTTTGAAGTCTAGGGAAGGGATGGTGTTCATGAGTGCCAGTAAATAATGAGATGGTATTGAGGTCAGTGTACTGGAACACTTAGGGAAACTCAGTGGTGAGTCCTCTGACCGTGGTCATTTCTTTTCCCGACTCTCTCTGCCTTCATTTACTCCTGACCCCTAAGGCAGATCTACCATAAGCACAAGGGATCTGGACACATTTTGCCTCCCTGGGAGTCATGAAATCTTCCATTTTTCCTGTTGTTCTCTGCTGTGGGATTGGTACCTACAACAACTGGTCCATGGAAGTCAGTGAGAGCTACCTGTGCGGCATCCTAAAGTCACCGCTGTGGTTTTGAAGTTCCTTTCCAGGAGGGTCAGTTTGATTAGATGGTTAGTGAGTTAGTGATCTGCCTTTATCCTTTCTTCAAGAATAGTAAGCCTTCAGCATCAAGTCTGAGCACATCCTTACCATCAAAGAGAGCAAGTTTGCAGAAATAGAAGAAACGGTGGTCTGGTCTTCATTTTATTTAGCACATCAAGTCTTTTGCATTGTTCTAACAATTAAGGCCTTGTCTGCATGAGACAGTTCCCTCTTGCTATGTGTCAAGCAGATGAACACAAATATAAGCCATAATTATGCTTGTAGCTGCAGTACTGGCATTCCGGTTCATTTTTTTGGGTGATGTTATGTAACCGGAACCTTAATTCAGCCAGGCCTCACTGGCAAGTTTTGTTCTACTTAAGTCTTTGCAAAGTGTTTCCTGACAGCTGCAAGCACCTT
Source organism: Microtus ochrogaster (assembly GCF_000317375.1). Taxonomy (NCBI): domain Eukaryota; kingdom Metazoa; phylum Chordata; class Mammalia; order Rodentia; family Cricetidae; genus Microtus; species Microtus ochrogaster. The sequence goes on along the minus strand of NW_004949108.1, from coordinate 816,366 downwards.
GCTGTGCCCTGTGATTTAAGGAGACCAGAGCTTGTCACATGAAGCTGCTAGCAGACAACACTGTCTTCAGGTGTCGTTCATAATTCCAAAGTTCAGTTGCAGGCGTCGCTCTTATTCTAGCTCACCTTTCCTTTCTGTCCTCTTGTGTGCCTGTGTGTGCACGTCTTCTTGTGTATCTGGGTGTACGTGTGCCCATCTGCACGTGGAGGCCAGGGGACAGCCTCAGGTGGTGTTTTTCAGGAGCTGTCCATCTTTTTACTTTTTGTCTTTTTGGTTGCATACATGTGTTTAGTATGCACGTATGCAAGTGTGTTCCCTTGTGCGTGTGTGAACATGTGTCAGCATGTGTGCATGCACAAGCACACGTTTGCACATTCATGCAGAAGCCAGAGGCTGTTGATACCAGGTGTCTTCCTCAATTGCTCTTCACCTTATCAATTGAAGCAGGGTCTCTCACTTGAACCCACAGCACTCTGATTTGGCTAGTTTAGCTTGCTAGCTTGCTCTAGGGATACCTTGTCTCTGCCTTCTGAGTGGGTGGGTTATTGTGCCTTCTTGACGTTTATTTGAGCGCTGGGTATCTGAACTCTGGTTCTCATGCTTGCAAGGGAAGCATTTTATTCACCGAGCCATCTCTCCAATATCACCTTGGGTTTTTTTTGTTTGTTTGTTTTTGTTTTTGTTTTTTTGAGGCAAAGCCAGGACTCACCAATTTAGTTGGGCTGGAAGTTAGTGGTTCCCCTGGGGATCCACTTGCTCCTGCCTTCTCCAGTGTTAAGTAGGATTTCAAGTCTGAGGCACCACATCCACTTTAGTGATTGACATCTCACTTCACCTCCTGTTTCAGCAGGGAAGAGTTAAAGTATGGTTTCTTCCAATGGAGATAGTCAGTGTGTGCCATGGATCAGAGAGAAAGATGGGTAAAGTGAACAACACGCTCCATCATTCATGAAGTTACTGAGTGCTTCCTACATGGAGGCTAAGCATGTACTCGTGGGATCAGAGTGACGAGCAAAACCCAAATGTGACTAGCACTCAGATGGGCAGATCAGTGGACATGGCAGCAGACACTAAGAGATACTTTACACACACACACACACACACACACACACACACACACACACACACACACACACAAAACAAAACAAAACAAAACAAGATACCAGATTTTCTGGAGACATTGAAGGCCTTGGAGACTGAGCTTTGACGTTCTACGGTATCTTCTGTTAATTGTTCAAGACTAGTGAGTACTAGATCTCCATTCACAGGTACACTAATTACATCAGCTGGCATGTTAATCTCCACAGAATGCCGGCATTTCTAAAGGTGAGAAACAGCTAAAAGTTTCCTTCAGTCTTTTTCTTTTGGGAGTGATGGTGACTGAGCAAATCAACACCCGAATGCCACCCTCCAGCCCTACAATGCCTGCACCCACTCACATGTGCCTGAGTCTGGGATTCTTGCTTTGTCACAAAGAGGTCACCTTAGATGTAATTGGAAATGTTTTTAACCTCTTAGCTTCATTTTAACAGAATCAAGAACCATGTTTTCAATCATGTTTGAAAATACTTGATTTTTAAACTGGAATCGACTTCGCAGGTCAAGAGAAGTATTTTGTAAAGGGTCAAAAGTCTTTATGAATATAACAATTTTTGCTTATGTTCTGTCTATCCATCATCTGCCAATAATCTCTCTATATTATCTATCATCTATCTATCTATCATTTATCTATTCATGTTTCTATCAATCAAAAAATCTATTTATCTATCATCTATCAATCTATCTATATCTAGCTTCTATTCATTGATCTGTCAAACTATCTATCATTTATCTGTCTATCTTTCTATCTACCTATCATCTATCAATCTATATCTAGCTTCTATTCATCAACCTGTTTATCTATCTATCTATCTATCTATCTATCATCTATCTATCATCTATCTCTAGCTTCTATTCATCAATCTGTTTATCTATCATCTATCTATCTATCTATCTATCTATCTATCTATCTATCTATCTATCTATCTATCTATCATCTATCTATCTATCTATCTATCTATCTATCTATC
>NW_004949108.1:808385-814197 GCF_000317375.1 Microtus ochrogaster | reverse complement strand
TCTATCTATCTATCTATCTATCTATCTATCTATCTATCTATCTATCATCTATCTATCTATCTATCTATCTATCTATCTATCTATCTATCATCTATCTCTAGCTTCTATTTATTTATCTGTTTATCTATCTATCTATCTATCTATCCATCCATCTATCCATCTATCTTCTATTTCTATCATTTATCCTACCACCTATCTGCCTGCATCTATCTCCCCCCTCACCTATTTATCTAGTCTGCCACTTCCTTCTTTACACAGAATTCCCTGACTGCCTGTATCCTGCATCATTCAGGCACCTACATCTGTTGTCACACTTGTGATTGCTCTAGGATCACTAGATCATGTAACTTAAGAATATTTTATTTTTTTCTGATGATGAAATAAAACTCACTGCTTCATATGGGGATATTAGTTATAACTCAGCTTTTAAAATAATATTTTTAACAATCCCTCTAGAGGTGGAGTTACAGGTGATTATGAACCATATGATATAGGTTCTGGGAGTTAAACTCAGACCCTTTTCAAGAGCAGTACACACATACACCCTGAGACAGAATTTCTCTATTTATCCCTTGCTATCTTTGAACTCGCTCTGTAGATCACGCTGGCCTAGAACTCACAGAGATCCACCTGCCTCTGCCTCTCGATTGCTGAGATTAAAGGTATGTGCTACCACCACCTGACAGACCAGTATACTCTTAAGCAACACTGAACCATCTAGACAATCTTTCTAGTGTCAACTTTTAGGGCACATTCTCAAGCCAAGACCTCAGGCTCTGTTTATCCTGTCCATCTCTCTTCCATTTCACCCAAACTCCATGACTATATCTGTGTGGATATATGAGCAGAGTTGATGACAGTCAGGCAATTTGGGTTTCATAAAATCTGGGTTTAGATTTTACTAGCTTATCTTCTGGGCTATACTCTACATCAGCTATTGAGAAGGTCTTACTAACTTTACTGAGAAAACACATTTATCCATTTTCTTTTGAAAAGTAGTAAATGATGTCCTTTAAGGTGCGCAACAAGGTAGGGCTTAGTCTTGATGCTATTTTTGTACATAACAGAGGTTGACAGTGGGAGAGGGGATATGTAGCAAGGGACAGGTTTCCTACCTTGTGTCTGGTGGATATTTATGGACTACAGGGCCCAGACCTTCATAGGAATCACTTTTGCTAGATAAAGCTAAGATGGTATAAAGAGGACACCATAGGTTCCAGGATGTCACTGAGACAGTGTCTTAGATGTTCTCTGGTTTGTCACATGTGCTTGGACTCAGAGGAGCTTGGAGAACAAGGGGCCTGGAGTCTCTTCCTATGGCTAGAGCCAGGGAACTGCTGTCATTATATAAATACCTAAGATGTCCAAAGAGCAGGAAAGCTACTAAGGAAGCAGGAAGGAAGGGAGTGGTGTAGGAATGAGGTGAGCAGGCCTGCTTTTCATCCCGCCTGGATCCCGCACGGCTAGCTTAGCCCTGGAAATAATAACACCAAAACTGTATTCTCTTAAACACTGCCTGGCCCATTATATCTAGCCTTTTCTTGACTAATTCTCACATCTTGCTTAACCCGTTTCTAATTATCTGTGTAGCACCACAAAGTGGTGGCTTACCGGGAAAGATTCAGCATGTCTGACCTGGTGGCTGGTTCCATGGCATCTGCCCCAGAGAGGAGAGGCATGGCGATTGCCTCACTTCCCTCTTCCTCCCAGCATTCTGTTCTGTCTACTCCACCCACCTAAGGGCTGGCCTATCAAATGGCCAAGGCAGTTTCTTTATTAACCAATGAAATCAACACAAAACAGAAGACCCTCCCACATCAGAGTGGGGTCAATACATTGTGGAATGAACTGGAGAGATTTAAGGACGTGTGCTGGTAAGCTCATGAGGAGCCCCAAGGAAGTCTTCAGGGAGTACCACAGGCATTCCAAGGGTTTGCACAGATGTTACACTGAGACGGACAGATTCCATGACCACAGATGTGGTCTTAGCTTCATCCCTTCCAATCCAGGCCCATTCATGATTGATATGCCATTTGTTATGTGTGAAAAAAGTTTCCCCAGACTTTCCTCTGAGGTAGAATAATTATTTTCGAGATTCTGTGTCTTCTTCTGTTCACCTGCATGGTGGTAGACATTAGAGACGCACTATTTTTATGATTTTGATTTGTGAGTAGGATTCCAATGGATGAATTCTCAGCTGTCACTGCATGGCTGGGTTGCTCTCATTTTTTTTCTTTTAAAAGTAAATTCGTTTTACCTGACTTAGCTTATGCATGGACCTATACATGAATGTACATGCAGAGTTCCTTTGCAAACATCTTTGTATTTTTTTTTTTTGTGGGTAAATACCAAGTGGTGGAAATCTTGGGGTATAACGAAAGTATATATAAAACTTTGTTAAAAAGCACTATGCTTTCTTCCAAGTTGGTTAAGTGCTTGGAAGTTCCCCAGTGGTGAGAAAGAACTCCAGTACTTGTGTCTGCCAAGACGAGGCATATCTAATGTCTTCACTTACTTCTTTGAACATATTTAGTTATTCTGGTGCATATAGATTAGGATAATTTAAGTTTTTATTTCTTCAGCAGATTTCAGCCTATTGCTTAGTGCACCGGGGACCATAGTTGGTGATAACTTCGGCATGCAGAAATGGACGTGGTCTTATTTACAGTCACAGGGTGGTGAGATGGAGACATGCCAGGAGATACAAAATGATTTTTCCTTTAAAATAAATATGGGTGACAAGGATGATGACCCGTGGGTAAGGACACTTGATCCAATCCCGAATACCAGAGTTCAATTCCTGGCATCTGCATGGGAGAAGGAAAGAGCGGAATTATTACATTGTACTCTGACTTCTATGTGTGCACCACACCACATAGTGACAACAGAGACCTAGAGAATGCAAGACAATAAATAACCTAGGCAGCCTAACCAATATGGCATTCAGTAGAGACTTAGTCCTTCATCCCCTTCTCAATTCCCTTCCTTCTACTTCCAAATAGAGGCTGCACACAGCAGACCAATTTTTTTTTGTTTTTTTTTTTGTTTTTGTTTTTGTTTTTCAAGACAGGGTTTCTCTGTGGCTTTGGAGCCTGTCCTGGAACTAGCTCTGTAGACCAGGCTGGTCTCGAACTCACAGAGATCCACCTGCCTCTGCCTCCTGAGTGCTGGGATTAAAGGCGTGCGCCACCACCGCCCGGCTCAGCAGACCAATTTTTGTCAAGCATAACTGTGCTGGATTTTTTTTTCTTTTTGCCAACTTGACATAAGATAGGGACTCTTTTGAGGGACCTTCAGTTGTAAAAAAAAAAAAAAAACCCTAGTAGATTGTCCTGCAAGCAAGTCTGTGGGGCATTTTATGGATTAATGATGGATGTGGGGGAGCCAGCCTCCCTGTGGGCAGTGGCATGACTCGTCTGGTTGTCCTGGGATGTATAAGAAATCAAGCTGAGGAAGTTAGTAAGCAGAGTTTCTCCACGGCTTCTGCCTTGGTTCCTGCCTCCAGGCTTCTGCTCTGATTTCCTCCAGTAATAAATGGCGAGGTGTTTTATCACAGCAATAGAAATTCTTAAGATGGGACCATAATGATGTGCCTGGCATAGCTGACTCCACTCTTCTGTCTTGGAAGCTGAGTGGCCTCTAGTTGGTGTCTAGCTCCCGTGAGATTTCTCTTGACTGTGGCTTCCAGGGCACTGGTAATAAGAGATGCAAGATCTGCCATAGGTGCCCTGTTCATTAAGCGATAATTTAAAGGCTCGAGGAAAGCAGAACATTAACCCTTCCTCCCTCAAAAGAGTCTATATTCTTGCCAGTACTGGGGCAAGCTGCAGGGGGAGGGGCTCCTGGAGAATCATCAAACATGCCTCCCGGTGCTTGCACGCTTATTGCTATTGTGTAGAATGTTAGTTTAAATGAAAACCAGGTTTCGTTTCTTTACTGTGGCTTTATTTGCAGTGACTCTGCCATGCAGCGGGGGCTCAAGAAATCAGCAAAATAGCGGCATTTTTATTTTTTGTTAAAGGCAGACAAGAAGTAGATCCCTGGAAAACAATATTAGAAATAGCTGTGCAAGGCTGACTCGGCTGAGCGAATCGTAAGAAAACACCGCTTGAAAGCCTTCTGCTCAGACAGGACTGCACAGTGCGGTCTTGCAAACCAGTTTAGATGGGACTCAGATTGCACACTACCGTGTTCTGTTAATCTATATTCATGGGATCGAAGCTTACCCCTCAATAGGTTTGTGGAGTCACCAGCTGTGGGGAGGGGGTTGGGAGGGGGACTCCGTGAAGACTCACTGGCAGGCACCCTGTCCCTATCCTAATGAGATCTCACAGCTGAGAAATGAGTTAGCTATCCCTGCACTAGGGCCTGTCTTCCGGAGCAGCGCACTTCTGTTTCCACGGGCCTCTGTCATGTCTGGCCACCAGGGAGAGGAGAGCAGCAGTAGGCAGAGATTAGAGAAAGAAGGAGGGGTAGGGGGTTGGGAAGATGCAACGAATGCAGCAGAAGAATGGAAAAGCTCCTAGGATCTCTACTAAGTTGCGGATAATCCCATTGGTCTCAGAGACTCGGGTGTGGAGAGACAGAGTGGTCCAGATCAGAAGTGGAGATGGGGTAAAGGGAGGTAGGTAGATGATTGGCAGGGAAGGATGCAGCAGGGAAATGTCTGCATCCACTTTGTCCCCACCCCACCTCCTGTCTCATGAGTCCTAGCTCCCGTGAAATTGGTCACCCCAAAGCTCTGCTCTACAGGAGACTGCAGGGGGGCTCAGTCCTAGAAACATCAGCCCACCCCTCTTTAGCTCTTTTCTGTTTGTTTAATTTTTAAATACGCTTTATGTGTATGAGTAGTTTTGCCTGCATGTATGTCTCTGCAGCCTGTGCGTGCACCATGCGCTCACAGAAGTCAGAAGAAGATGTTGGATCTCATACACTGGAGTTACAGACAGTCATGAGACACCAGGTGGGTGCTGGGGATCAAACCAGAGTCCTGTGCAAGAGAGCAAGTGCTTTTAATCATTGAGATACCTCGCAGGCTCACCACTGAGTTCCCCCTTCAATAAAGCATGGGATGCAATCACCAGGTGTTCTGAGGGCTGAATAAGGAGGGCTGTCCCTGTGCTTCTTGGGCCATGAAGCAATGGTTACTCCAGAAAGACAGGGAGGAAGGAAGAGGGGGAGAAAAAGAGGGAGGGAGGGAGTAAGAGAAGAGAGAGAGGCAGGGAGAGAGAGAGAAAGAGAGAGAGAAAGAGAGAGAGAGAGAGAGAGAGAGAGAGACCATAAACACCTGCTGCTCATCTTACAGACTAGGAGATGGAAACTGCACATAACATTACCCTCCACCAAGATTTGATCTCTGAAACATGTTTTGCTTGTACCCCGTATAACTCTGGCTGCTCTGCAGATCAGTCCCCCGCCCCGGAGAGTTTAAGTGCTACAGCTCCTATAGTCAGGCCAAACTCCCCTACATACACACTTTGTCCCCTCAGCCTCTCTTCACGTGCCAGCAATACCGTACTGGGAGGAAGAGGAATGGGTGGAGAAGGACCAGATGAAAGTGAAGGGAACATTACTTCCAACATAGACACGCGCCATTCAGATTGCTGTGTTCTTTTTTTTTAATTTATTTATTTATCAAGGATTTCTGCCTCCTCCCTGCCACCGCCTCCCATTTCCTTCCCCTCCCCCGCTCAAGTCCCCCTCCCTCATCAGCTCCAAGAGCAATCAGGGTTCCCTGACCTGTGGTAAGTCCAAGGACCGCCCACCTCCATCCAGGTCTAGTAAGGTGAGCATCCAAACTGCCTAGGCTCCC
>NW_004949108.1:800598-807982 GCF_000317375.1 Microtus ochrogaster | reverse complement strand
ATCCTGAGTGAGGTAAGCCAGACCCAAAAAGAGGAACATGGGATGTACTCACTCATATTTGGTTTCTAGCCATAAATAAAGGACATTGAGCTTATAATTCATGATCCTAGAGAAGATAAATAAGAAGGTGAATCCAAAGACATTGCTGTGTTCTTGAAGCCCTTCCTGGTGCTCACGCAGGCTACCATTTCAGCTCCAGGGGTCCTTGAGCCCTGAAACTTCTGCTCATTTGCTGTGAGTACTCAGAGTGCTCTTGATGAAGAGTATTGACTCCCGGGGACCTGCAGGGATGGATGCAGGCAAGAGCATCTCTTTTCCTGGCACAACCTGTCCGTGGGTATATTTAAATTTGATGATGGCCTCAATAAAAAGTTGCTCATTGTGGGATTGAAAGGTCTGCTTTGCTATTAATGGAATGTTAGGTCCCTATAATAAGGCTGGTTTCATATGACTGTTGACTCCGGGGGTCTAGAGGAATTTCTTTCCTTGCAAGGGGATTTTTGTATTATTTGAATTTCAGAGACGCTGTGACACATCTGGGACTGTTTATTTCAGAGCGCAACGTCACAAAAATATCTTGAATCGCTATTTACGTGTTTGTCTGCTTATATGCTTTATCTTACGCTGCGGTTCAAGTCTGTTTTCCCCAGAGCATCAATCACAGACTCTAACCTTCATACAAGAAACTTCAGAACACAACTGCCTTTGATGCGTTTGCAGACTGTAAAGCGTCCGGCAAATGTTTGCTGAGGCCATAGCAAATCAGTTAACATAGTCATGGGTCTTGCACTAATCTAAAGTCTTACTGCATTGAAATGTGAAGAAGTCTGAGTAGACAGTGTAAGCCATGCAATGGTATGCTGCGTTCTTTCAATCTAATTAAATCAGACGCCATGTCTATATGATACCAAGGTGAAGAAACGTTGAATTCAGCAGTAGGGGGCTCCTTTTCCAACAGGGAAAAGGCCTCACAGTCCTTGTTAGTTGGAACATTCTGGAAGTCCCCCCAGACATTGTCCCCCCAGATGTGATCCCACAGGCATCCAGAGTCCACAGCCCGGCTGGCAAGAGACCTGTGCCACTTTCAGTACCTACTGGACTCTTCTCTGAGACAATGAACCCACTGGCTGGCATTGACCTTCCTGTTTGCCCGCTGCAGCTGTGTTCCTTAGAGGTCTAAGATGTGTACTCAGGAAGGGGCAAAAAGCTGGCTAAGAATCTTGCTTGCCACCACAGAACTCAATGACAGACATTGCCCGAGCCTACCCTGCAACTGTCATTTATCCCTTCTGAAATGTTGTCTCCCGTTAAAAGACTCCTCCACCTTCCTTTCCAAGGGGCTAAGTGTATTTTCAGTAATTGAAGCACAAGTCTTTGAAATCCAGAGGAACTGCTTCATGGATGCCTACTTCATCTGAACCCATTCTCGCTTGGGTTCCCTACACTGTGGCCTGAATCTCATGAGTCATTGTGGTTCTTCTTTCTCTGGATTGTGTAAGGGTTTGTTTATAAGAAAGCTGTGGGGCACTTGGGCAGCACTGGAGGGGACTCTAGGCACTGATTCCTCAGGGTGACTGTAACAATGCGACAGCCCAAGGCCTCCCTAGTTGTAAGAGTGCTCAACTGTGTGATTCTTCTGTGTTTTAAACTGGCCATGAGGAGGGTGAGAAGAGCCAGAGGCTTCATCCTCTTGGCGGGACTGGAGAGAAATACAGGCAGAGATTAAGAGAGGTTTATTAAGAAGAAGGGTAAAGAGGTGGGGAGAGAGGGAAAGAAAAATACAGAGAGGAAGAGAAAGAAGAACCAAGGAGCAGCCTGCCTCTTCTGAAGAGCTGCAGCAAAGAGAGAGAGCGAGAGTGGGTGGAGCTTGTCTCTTAAAGGAACTTTTGCATCTGTGTAGTGAGTAGCAGCCAGCAGCCATGGGTACTGCCTGGGTACAACCTGCCAGGTAACAGGGCAGGCCAGCATAATGTCTGAACCCTAACAATAAGGACAAGAATCTTGACATCCAGACTCAGCCAGCTGTTTTCCAAGTGCTGCTGCTTTCTGTGTCACTAGACAGACGTTCCTGAGCTAGCATGGTTCCTGTAGGGAAATTAGCCACAGGACCCATCCAGGACTCGCTGGATGCTGTACTCATAGGTTTTGTAAATCTGGGACTCCTCACTACTGGCAGCTTTTTCTTGTTACAATCTTCTGCATCTTACAACTTTATCCAGAGAAATCTGAGGCAGAGGACCATGATGCCCAAGCTCCCTGGATGACATAAGATGGGAAAAACAGAGCAAAAGCAAGTTATAATATCATCAAGGGGGCTCTCCAGCTAGATCATTTTGAATAAGAGCGGTTTAGCTCATTTTAAAAAAGAAGAGTGGTAGACATGAAGTTTGTTGTCTTGCTTGGGATGTGAAGTTAGCATTAGATGATCACATTATTCAAAAGGACACCCCAATATAATCCTGCATCCATCCAACCAATTACTTAAAGAGACTGTGCTGTTTATCCCTACCAGGGATATACAAGTAGTGATGTTGCTGTTTATCATGTGATCTACACAACTAGACAGGTAAAAAATCTGGTTAGACTGACCTGGGTTACAACCTAACTCAGCCACCTGTCATGAGCGCGTCCTTTAGAGTACTTTAGTGTCCCTTGGTACACTGCCTGAGTCTCAGCGACGGCTGCTGGGCCCAAAGCAGAGCCCAGCCTGGCTTCAGAGTAAGCGCTCATCTCTCCTCTTCTGCCGAGGATAGTCAGGCTTTTTTTAAAAAAATTTTTTTTAATTGAGAAAAGGAAAAAAAAGTTTCCCCCTCCTCCCAGCCTCCCATTTCCCTCCCCCTCCTCCCACCCTTCTCCCCCTCCCCCCACTCCTCTCCCCCTCCCTCTCCAGTCCAGTCTTTGGATAGTCAGGCTTTTAAGCACCTTTTGGGACATACTTTGTTCTTCCTAGAAATGTGTGAAAAACTGCGTCTGCATTCAGGATTCCGCCTCCTTTGCTCCATTATATTTATTCACGGAAACTAAGGACTAACGTTTTCAAGTGATTTCTTTATGGCTGCTTGCAAATGTTGAAATGTACAGGATTTCCTGGTTGATGAGGGAGCTTCTTTGCACACTGCCTTTCCAGTTATTGCTTGTGGAGCAATAATTGAGCAAGACAGACATCAAATACAAGATCCCTTCTTTTGCAGCAGATCTGTCTTTTTGAGTTTCTGCTGGTTATCCTCATATGTTGTAAATCTGGTTACTCTTTGGGGTCCATGGGTCATTCACAAATGTCCCCTTAACACACAGCCTTCTCTATTTTCCCAGTCCAGCATCCACTCTTTCATTGTTGCATGCCCTGCCTATTTCTCTCCCCAGGATTGCGCTATGAAGCTGTGCATCATGGGAGCTCTCTTTGAAAAATGGAGTTGGTCATCTGGTGTCTTTTTTCCTTGTATTTTTCTTTCTCATACACAAAAGATACTTAATGAAACATTCGTTGGCTCCCTGTGGGATTCACAGGAGAAAGACCTCACCCAACACAGGTCACCAGGAACTGAATTCCAGCTCTGCTGTTTACATGTCGAAGTCGCTGGATTCACAACTGCTTAGAACATGTGGGGAATGGGTGAGACCTTTTAGGTAATAAACGACCATATCTGAGTTCCAGGCATGGGGAGGTCCCTGCTGCAGCCCTTTCTCCCTTTCTTCTCTAGTCGGTGCAATAATGTCTTGGACTTTTTTCTTTTTTTATTGCTTATTAAATCATCTTTCTTCTCACCAGAGTTAGTGCCACCTCTGCTCTTCAAGCAGTCTTTGTGTGTATGAATTCAATAACTACGCATTTGTAGAGCAATCGATCTAATAGATGAACAGCGACTTGAATATGCATTTGGTTTCCTGCCCGTGCTGGACTACTATTAATGATCTAGGGGTAAACCTGCAAGCTATTTGGGGGGGGTTGTGAATTTTTTATTGTTGTTGCTGTTTAATTTTAATTTATTTTTTTGAGACAGAGTATCATTGTCGTCCTTGCTGGCCTGAACCTCATTTGTACACCAGGTTGGCTTTGAATTCCCCGAAGTCTACCTGCCCCTGCCTCCTGAGTACTGGGATGTAAGACATACTTCAAAACCCTTGACTACAAGCTGTTATTGGAATATGATTTTACTCTTGGCAATATGGAACATACGGAACTGTTTTAGACAGGATACTTCTGGACATGCTACTATGAAATAACTAATTGGATTGTAAGCCTTCAAGAGGAAGAGGAGGGGGAAAGGGAAGAGCTGTGGGAAGAGGAGGAGGAGAATAAAGAGGAGGAAGAGCTATAAAGTCAAATGATCTTTTGACTAAGAAATTTATTTTGTGTAGGTAATACTTATCAATATGAGAGTTGATTTTAAAATGCTCTTCTATATAGCAATCGTTTCCTGACATATAAAATGATTCATGGAGTTTTCTTGAAGAATTTTGTAAAATATAATCAGTTTAGATGTGGACGTTCTGGTTATGGGGGAAATCCTTGACCCCCTTCTTTGATGGCTACGCTTCTCCTGTGAATGGGCCAGCTTCGGTGGTGTGTCTGCTGGGTACTTCAGTGGGTTCATCTCCCCTGCTCCGTTACTTCTCCCCCCTCTTTCGAGGGCTGCCTTAGGTGACCCAGTCCTAGATACCTTTAAAATCCACAGAGGAACAAACAACTATCACAAAGGTCTTCTTTAGGGTATATTCAAGCCCAGCAGGCAATAATGAACAAGGGAATAATGAGCATTTGTTTTTCAGCATGCAATTATAATGCTGCCTCTTCACTCTGCAAATTTATGCCCAGGAAGGGATTTTTTTTTTTGTTAGTGGAATGCATTACATTTGGAAAAGAATTAATGGCCATCTGTAAACGTGGGGATGGCTGGAAATTCTGTTATACATGTTGTAATAAAAATGGTTTATTGGGCTATCAAATGCAGGAATGGAAGCCAAAGCTACAGCCTCCATTGGGTCTCCTCATACAGGAATCTACCTGTATTTCTATCTTTTGGGCCATTCCAAAGGATTTATGCTTTTTAATGAAATGGGTACCTTTTGAGATGTTGGTCCTTGGATATATAGATTCTGTTTTGGGGGCCCCAGATTTCTAGTCTGAAAAGGCTGGGTTGGTCCACATATATTTATTTTTGGGATTCCCCCCCCACCTCCACCCTGCAAATAAGAGAAAGTTCACAATTTATTCTTGGAGATGAAGTCTAAAACGTAGTTGGGCAGAATTCACTTTGCTTTCCTTGCTGTGTAGAAACAAAGGACACATGAATTCACTGTCCTCAGAATGTCCTATGACAGAAAAGGAGTGTTCAATGAATGGCCAGGTTCAGGGTCAGCTCCAAGTAGAAGCCAATGGCCAAAGCTGAGACCAGCAGGGGATCTGAACTTCAGCTGACAATGTCAGCGACAGCTCAGCAGCTCAGGCGGGACCATGGAAATAAGGAGAGAACTGGTCAGTCCATGCTGACATCAGCCAATCAGAAGCATATGGTGCTTGCCAGCCAACCAGTCATCTTGGTTCACTTGGTGTCCGCTGAGCTTCTCAGCACACAAATTCTTATTTTTCCTTCCTGGTATGTTGCAATGAGAGACATTGAGAGTATATGGATCTTCTTGATGTGGGATGCCTTTCTGTATGCTGTGAATATGTTTTATTACCACTGTTAGTGACGAAACTGATTTGGCCAATAGCCAGGCAGAATAGACCCAGGCGGAAAATCCAGGCAAAGATGAAGGAAAAAGGAAGGTGGAGTCTGAGAGACACTGGCAGCTGCCGGAGAAGTAACAAGCCACAGGCCTGGTGGTAAAATATCAAATAATAGATATGGAATAATTTAAAAGTAAGAGCTTGTTAGTAATAACCCTGAGCCATCAGCCAAACTTTTTATAATGAATATAAACCTCTGAGTATTTATTCTAGAACTGGTGGTTTCAGAGAAACTGCCAGTTACATCTTCTGTTTCCCATCAATAGCCAATAGCAATGATTCTTCCCTGGCTTGATTGTTATAATGGCTGCTACATGGTGACTCTGTCGTCATTCCATCTTTTCTCTTGTCCTTGTGAGTTGACATTTTGTTTTAAGGCAGAACCCTTGAACACACAATCTTAGGTGAAGGCCACCCAGGAGGTCATTTAGATTTTCTGTCTTACTATAAGTGTAGAATTAAAGTTTTTCTCTTCAGGAGCTTGTATGCGTATTCATGTATGTAGCTACATACAGGTTATGGAATATGTACACATACGTGCCCATGTGTACAGGTAAACATGTATGTACGTGTACACCTATGTGTGTGTGTGTGGAGGCCAGAGGACACCATCAGACATTTCTCGTTAGGTGCCATCCTCTTTTTTTCCCACCTTTTTTTATTTTTTTTTAAATTTTTTTTTTGGTTTTTCGAGACAGGGTTTCTCTGTGGCTTCGGAGCCTGTCCTGGCACTAGCTCTGTAGACCAGGCTGGTCTCGAACTCACAGAGATCTGCCCCCCTTGCCTCCCGAGTGCTGGGATTAAAGGCGTGCGCCACCATCGCCCGGCTTTTCCCACCTTTAAAAAAGACATTTTTTTTAGTTCTTACTTACATGTATACGGTTGTGTCTGCGTGGGAATGTGCACATGAGTGCTGGCACCTGTGACAATGAACCCCTTGGAGCTGAGTTTATAGGCAGTTGTGAGTCACCTGGTGTGGGAGCTAGTGAAGGACCCTGAGTCCTCTAACAAAGCCACATAAGCTCTTAATCACTGAGCCAACTCTTCCGCTCTCAGCGCATTTTAAATTGTTTTGTTTGTTTTTGGTTTTACAAGGTAGGGTTTCTCTGTGTAGCTCTGGTTGTCCTGGAACCCAGGGATCCATCTGCATCTGTCTCCTCAGTGCTGGGATTAAAAGTGTGCGCCAACATTGCCAGCGACAGTATCTTGATGCCCTGGAGCTTGTCGGGCAGGCTAGGTTGGCTGCTCAGCGAAACCTCAGAGATCCTCACAGTTCTGCTTCTCTGGCACTGGGATTACAAACAGCTACCACCGTTTCTTTTTCCGTAATATGATTTCTAAGAATCAAACTCAGGTCTTCATACTTTCAAAGCAAGTACTTCACTGGGTGAGCGATTTCCCCAGCCCCTGCCTAGAATTATTTAAAAATAAAATGTTTAAAGAAACAGCGTACCCGTCTATTGGCAAGCTGAGGTATGCACTTGAGGCCGTGTGGTTTCCTGACCCAAACAGCCCTAGGTGGCCTCTGTTGTTTCTATTACACATAGGCACAATATTCCCAGTGGTTTACAACCTGAGAGCAGAGTTAAATCCCACTGTAAGAGGGAAGTAGCATTTCCCAGCTGTGGCTAACTACCGCAGAGATGCTAAAAA
>NW_004949108.1:793884-800498 GCF_000317375.1 Microtus ochrogaster | reverse complement strand
TTCCTTTCACTCAAGGTCAAAGGTGCCAAATGTAGGCATGATTAAGAAAGTCCATGATAGTCCTGAACAATAACATATTAATAATTAATAAGGATAACAAATGCTTATATTTGGGGAACACTCACAAAGAAAGCTGCTGTGGACCTCCTCTCTATAGGCCCTGGGAGCTGTGAACAGAATCCAAACCACCAGCCAAGAGAGCAAGTAAATTTTCTGTCTGTACTTTTCTGTTTGCACATAGTACCTCAGACCACGCCTGAATGGGCCTGTACTCCAAAGGCTATTGGCTGAATGAATTCCCACAATACCCTGACCTCTACCACAGCACAGAATGGTGGTCTTATAACTCAGTGGTCTCTAGGGCATGATACCTAGACACGCTCAGTCTGCTTAGAGTCAGGCATGGTCTTTGCTCCAGCAAGTGCCTGGGATGGTCACATCATTGATGCCCCCTAGGTCTTTTGTTAAATGAGCGGAAGGTGGGTCATTTCACATCCTCCAGTTTAGGTGTTAACGTCCTCTCCAATTCATGCCAGGGCTCTGGAAGGTGATCCTTCAGGAAGCAATTAGGTTGTGAAAAGAGAATCCTCCTGAACCAAATATTAGTATTCATTAAGAGGATGGAAGAATGTCCTTGTGCCTTCCACCTCTGAGAATGCAGAGAAAAGGTGACATCTATTGGTCAGGAATCTTTCATCAGGCAGCAAATCTGAAAGTGCTGTGGACTTCATCTTCCTTAAGTGTGGAGATCCTGTTGTCTACAGAGATGCCATTTTGTGGCAATCTGTCACAGCACACATGAACTAAGCCATATATTCTCCGCAGCATTTGAAGATTTTCTAGTCTAATGATGTCTGGGCTCTGTCCTGGAGCAGCGGTGGGGCACATGAGGGAGCGATCGTCAATCTGAGGGCAATCTAAGTGGTCCAGGATTCTCAGACCCCACACAAATGGGGCCTCTGGCTCATACATGTTGACACCAGCCTCCGTCCTTGCTAATTTTAAGTTCCCAGGAAATACTGTATAGATTTGCCCTTGACTAGAATTCGTAAGACTCAACTCTTTCTTTTCTTTTTTCTTTAAGAAAGTAACAGCTTGTGCCTCTTGTACTATTACTAATAATCCCTACCTTTTAGGCTCACAGAAATGTCTCTTAGGTGGTTATCTTCGTGCTTCAGTAAAACAATTCAGAAGGGGCATTTGGCTTCAATATTATACTTTGACTCATCTGCTTTTTATATCCACTGGTTGGGGGAAAACTAAGACCTAAGAACATACTGAGGGGTGGGGTGTTTGTGGTCAGGGGCAGGGGACCATGCCTCGTACTTTGGTTCACTGTCTGTCAGAGGACATATTAATGTGAAAGGCACGGGAGAAAATTCAATGAAGAATCTTCACAGGAAGACATCTATACGGCAGTCAGGGCCTTGGGAATCTGAGAAAATGGATGTCATGGAGTCGGGGAAGCGGGGCTGTGGAGATGGGTGTATAGCTCTGTGTTCAGCACAATCTTCTACGGCTTCTCTGTGATCAGGGCTCTGTACAGACCACAGAAGCTTGCTGTGTGATTGTCTGGGAAAAGGAGAGGAGATCTAGGACGTCTATCCAGAAAAGTCCACAATAAGACACACGAAGGGCCTGGGAACAAACACATTTTGTAAAGGCAGAAAGGAAGAACCAGCAAAAGGAGGCTTGCGGGTTTTCATTCAGGAACCAGTTAGCTCGCTTCTTAGAAAGGATTCATTGTGGGAGGCAACTTGGTTTGGTCGACTTGAACCACTGCACTCAAAACTCGGCTCAAGGGGTGGGGAGATGGATGTGTTAATAGAATACCTGCTGTGCCAGTTTGAGAACCCAAGTTCTCATTCCCAGCACCCCTGGAAAAAGCTAGTGGGTGGGCTATACTTGTAAACCCACTGCTGGAGAAGCAGAGACAGCGGGTCCTCAGGCCCTGCTGGCCAACAAAGTTAGCCTAATTTGTGTTTTAGTCCAGTGAAACAATTAAAAAAAAGAACAAATAAAAAAGCATAGAGGGCATCTAAGGGGGATGACACCCAGGGTGGTTCTCTGATGCACCCCCATGCATATGAGTATGCATGCATGCATAGATGCAAAGAAAAAAATTATAGCCAAGGACAGAGATAAAATGACTGGGTGTGTGAGTGTAATGTAGAATTTAGAATTTAGTCCTGAGAAGTTGAGGGGTAAACTGCAGAAGGGCAGACTCCAGTCACTGAGATTCATCCCTGCTTTAAGGGGCTTGCAGTCTCTGATGCCTGGGATTTGAGAGTGAGCAGGCATGCGGGGCCCCATGCTGGTGTGCACCTGGAGTAGATTAGCCTGGCAGAGGAGGCAGCCTTGCTCCCCCACCCCCCTCCCCAGGACTCCCTCCTGTGATACTGCAGTTGGGGCAAGAACATGTTGCCTCTAGTACTCTCTTGTTTCAGCTTAGTGGGAAGCAGGGTTTACTTAGGCTTGGGAAATAAATGTACAGAAACTCTTCCACCTGTGAGGTGCTGCCTGGCTCCTGAGATTAGTTTCTTCCACTTCTAAAGTTGCCTGAGTCAACCAGCCTGGTCATAGGCTTCCGACTGGAGCTTCGACTAAGAGACCTGCAGGTGTCTCTTTCGAGAAGGGAAACTCACGTTTCACGGTGCTTTCTATATGTCAGTTGTGACATCACATTCATGATTCAACCCTGTGTGCATTTATTAACCTCCACTGTGTACCAGATACTGAGCTGTATCCTGTCTACACTGAGGCCAGCATGATAGATGTAAACCTCACAATTCTCGCTGAATCTCCAGGAGTGGAGGTGTTTGTTTCCATTAACCAGTTGAGACGACACAGGTATACATGAAGAGAGCACTATACTATACTATACTATACTATACTATACTATACTATACTATACTATACTATACTATATTGTGTGTGTATGCGTTTGTGTGTGTATGGTATGTGATCATTTGTTTCTCTGTGTGTATTATGTGTTTATATGAGTGTTCATGCATATGTATGGTGTGCTTTTGTTTGTATATATGTGTGAGTGCTGTGTTAGTATCCACACTGTGATTGTGTGTGTGGTGTGCCTATGTGCTATGTGCTTATGTATTTGGTATGTGTGTGTATGTACATGTTATGTTAGTGTGCACAGTGTGATTATTTTGTGTGGTTTATAGGCTTATATATGTGTGTATGTGATGTGCCTTTGTGTGTGTGTGTGTGTGTGTGTGTGTGTGGTGTATGCTCGTGTGTGTGTGTTTGCAATTTTCTTCCAGTCTTTGCAAGCTATGGCTGGATGCTGATTGTCCAGTTCTTTTCCTGCTGTACCCTGAAGCCCAGGCTGGCTCTCTTCCAGAGCATTACAAGGTTCCTGTAACTAGCATTTTCAAGTCACACTGAGGACATATCTCACCCCTGTAAGGGTGGAGGGACAGAAGCTTGTTCATTATAAATGCTGGTGTCTAGGGGGTTTGCAAAGGAATTCTAAAATGAGAATTTTCTCAATACATTAGTAGAACAGGGACTAGATTGTCTTGGATCCAAACCTAATGCTGACTGTAATTAAGGAGGAAGATCAGGCTCACTGGTGGGAAGGTTTGTACTGACTCTCACACCAACATGGTCCAGTAGAGACTTGGCAGGATATAGTCACAGTGCTTGCTCTCTGGGGGACTGAGCACAAAACCCAGTGGGGTTCAGGACTGCAAACTTCCTGGCCCAAGAACAGCCCAGACTAAAGTAGAACGTGGCTGTCTTTAGATGGGGAGAGCTCCCAACTCTATTTCAGAGCTTCCTCCTTTGGAAGCCTTGCAGCCAGTTTTTGGCTTCTGTCTGGCCCTGGAGAATCGTTTGTAGGTCCCTGGTGTAGCAGGCCCATTGTAAGAGATGCCAGATGGGTAGAGTGCTGGAGAGATAGCACAGAGTGTAGAAAAAAAACCATCTAGGGTGTGGGACCTTGGCTGATTCCATTAGCTCTGATGTTCCATGTGAAAAGCTGAGCAATGTCATCCAGGGACAACTTTTATTGATTTGAGATTAAGTATATGAAGTTAAGATAGAAGTCCTGACTTAGGAGGAACACACAGTTATAGTCATGTTGCTTTCAGATCATTGATTATAATCTCTTTTGATAAATATAATTAACATGCAAGGTATTAAATATTATGGCAGTAAAACAAAACAAAACAAAAAGAAGTGTGTTGCTTTAACTATCTTCCCCACCTGTCTTCCAGCTAGTCCCCCCTGCGTCTACCCTGGGCCCCATCAGAGTGTCCTTGGGTCACATGTATCCTTTGCCCTTTTCCCTTCCTAGCATCTCTCTTGGTCTCATTCAAAGCCACATGTTATTGTTCATATGTTGATCCAGCTTGTTGTTCCTACGTGGGAATAGACACATGGATGCAAATGTAGGTAAAGCTTAGTTGGAACCTTCTTTTTTTTTTTTTTCTAGAAGTCTATTATATCTTAGACTACTCAGTCACTATAATAAAATACCACAGGCTAGAGTGTTTAAACAATAAACCTTCTTTCACTCTCACAACTGGGGAGGAAAATGCACATTTGCAATCTGGGGAGGGCCTGCTTCCTCATGGAAGTTAACTTTTCCTGTGCCCTCACAAGAGAGTAGGGTCCCCGTGGTGGTTGGAATGAAAAACGACTCCTCCTAGGCTCATACATTTGAACAGCTGGTCCCCTGCTGGTGTTGCTGTTCGGGATGTTCTGGAACCTTTAGAAGCCTTGCAGGAGGAGGTATATCACTGGGGCTTGCTTTGGGGGTTTGTAGCCTCATTCTTTCCTTTCTCTTTGCTTCCTATACGTGGACGAAATATGATTTCTTTGCTTCATGCTTCTGCTCCCATGCCATGTTTTCTTGGCCATGATGGACTCTATCCCACACAACACTTTCTTCCTTAAGTTGCTTTGGTCAATGCAGCAGCAGAAAAGTAATGGATTCATTCAGAACCCAAGATTCCTGGATTATGTTTAGTCAGGGCACCATCTTAGGGTTTCCGTTGCTGTGAAGAGACACCATGACTACGGCAACTCTTAGAAAGGAAGAGAACATTCCATTGAGGTGGCTTGAAGTGTCAGATGTTTAGTCCACTATCATGACGTGACAAGACAGCAGGCAGGCAGGCAGACATAGTGCTGAAGCAGGAGCTGAGAGTCCTTACATCTTCACTTACAGGCAACAGGAAGTGCTCTGAGACACTGAATATGGCTTGAGCATATGAGACCTCAAAGCCCATCTCCACAGTAACCCACTTCCTCCAGTGAGGCCACACCTCCTAATAGTACTACTTCATTTGGGTGCCATTTTATTTCAAACCACCCCCTCCCAAAGATGTATTTCCTAAGACTCTAAGCTGAGGGCCAGACTTCCAATGTAGGGATTTGGTGGGACCATGACATCATACCTAGAAGGCTCAGAGATTTATTTGTTCACTTCAGCCTTTACCAAGCCCTTAACATGTGTTTGCCACTGTACTTCAAAGTGCCACTACAGTCCCCTCACTCTGGTAACTGGGAACAGAGTGGTGCCTGATGAGACCCTCTGATGGCCCTACATTTCCAGTTTTGTATATACAAGGGAGGAGCTGCCTAGTCTATAAGGACTATGCATCTCTGTTTGTGCTGTGCTCTGGTCTAGGCACTAGATGGATAATTGGTGCATTTTCTTCCCAGCCTCTTTGTTTAAGAGGATTTGGTAGATCTACTAATTCTGGTGCTTATGTTGTAGCTCTTGTCAAGCAGTCAATTATGGAAGTCTTTGAATAGCATAACTGAAAACGTGTTCGGCTTAATCACTTCTGACAGCAGCAGGGTTGAGGCTGAGTGCCAGCACACGATACACTGGAATGTCATTAGCAGGTTGGTCTCAGGGCATATACAGGTCCTTCTGTGCGTTATCACAGTGACTGAATTGGCAAGCGTCACCTCTGTATGAACTGCTGGACCACCTCAGACAGTGATTTAAAAACCATTGACCTGACAGAAATTACAGGAACCTAGGGAGCTTTTTCCACCCAGAACAAAAGCAGAAGCCACAGCCACCACTGAGAAGCTTCACGTAGAGCAAGGTACACAGCAAGAATCTGAATCCAGGGTGTCCAGAAGTGATTAAAACAACCATGATGGCACCTTCTGACCATGGGGCCTGAGCTAGGATCCTTAACCCCTCTGCCCCCCACTTCCCTCTGTGTAGACTAGCATCTGTGAAAGAACAGGACAATTCTCAGAGGTGGAGGGAATGTTACTTCATGGTCCAATGTGAAGCACTTTGGTCCAACACCTGACTCATAGTCAACACTTCATTAAATTTCAGGAGTCTTTCCCTGGTTTAGGCAAAGAAGCCATTGTTCCAATCACGTTCACAATAATATAGTCTCTAAAACACTGAGAACCCCTTTCACAGTGGAAGCCACCCATCTACTGTGTATGTATTAAACCAATCTGATCTTCAGGAAAAGTGGATGAAGGGAGTACCATTTCTCTTGGATAAAAGAGAAATCCGAGCCGGGCGGTGGTGGCACACGCCTTTAATCCCAGCACTTGGGAGGCAGAGGCAGGCGGATCTCTGTGAGTTCAAGACCAGCCTGGTCTACAAG
>NW_004949108.1:766235-793399 GCF_000317375.1 Microtus ochrogaster | reverse complement strand
TCTTCCTCTTCCTCTTCCTCTTCCTCTTCCTCTTCCTCTTCTTCTTCTTCTTCTTCTTCTTCTTCTTCTTCTTCTTCTTCCTCTTCTTCTTCCTCTTCTTCTTCCTCCTCCTCCTCTTCCTCTTCTTCCTCTTGTTCTACTATATCATCATCATCATCATCATCATCATCATCATCATCATCATCATCATCATCATCATTTAGACTGGTCTGTTCCCTCTGTTGATAGAGTAAAGTTAGAGTGTGTTTGGATCATCCATTCCTTAGGGCAAAATGCTGAAAAGAAAACAGAATGTTCTTGAGTTCTCGGTAGTCCTATGCTATGTCTGCACGTACTGGCTTTGTGGGAGCCTAGGCAGTTTAGATGCTCACCTTACTAGACCTGGATGGAGGTGGGTGGTCCTTGGACTTCACACAGGGCAGGGAACCCTGATTGCTCTTTGGGCTGATGAGGGAGCGGGACTTGATTGGGGGAAGGGGAGGGAAATGGGAGGCGGTGGCGGGAAAGAGACAGAAATCTTGAATAAATAAATAAATAAGTTTAAAAAAAGAAAACAGAATGGTCTAGAACCTCACTACTAACAATATGCTCAATTGACTCGTAGTGTTAGTGTGTAGTGAGGAGCAGCGGGCCACATTCCCAGCTCCCCGCTGCCCACACAGCTAGCTTTATACCCGAAATAACAACACGGAAACTGTATTCTTTTAAATACTGCTTGGCCCATTAACTCTAGCCTTTTACTGGCTAATTCTCTCATCTCAATTAACCCATTTCTAATAATCTGTGTAGCACCACAAGGTGGTAGCTTACCAGGGACGATCTTAACCTGCGTCTGTCTGGAGTGGGAGAATCATGGCGACTGCCTGACTCGGCTTCTTTCTCCCAGCATCCTGTTCTGTCAACTCTGCCTACCTAATTTTCTGTCCTATTAAAGGGCCAAGGCAGTCTCTTTATTTAACCAATGAAATCAACACAAAACAGAAGATTCTCTCACATCCTTAGTGTCCTGTGAAAACTTATTAGAACTGTGGACTCTCAGACTTCACCCTTGTCCTCCGAATAACAATCTGCATTTTAACCTGACTCTCAAATAATTTGTATGCATACCGAAGATGGAGGAATGCTGAAAAAGAATGAACATGGGCTTTGGCATCTGAAATAAATAGATTTGACACCCATATCTTCTATTTATTATCTGCACTGCCTCAGAAAAAAATTGCATAACCTTTGCAAAATTGTTTTCTAATCTATAAATTGAACTTAATGCTATCTCTCAGGATTGTTCTAAGAATTGGTGATAATAAAGTTAACTACATTTATTTCTCTGCACTTGGCACAGTGTAAAATGCTTAACATCTAGACTGTTTCTCATCTCAGTTTCCCAGCAGAGCTATTAAGTAGGTGCTGGGTTATCTATGGACATAAACACAGGAGTGCCACTTGAGAGTGGGAAGCCCCAGAAGAGGGTGGCCAGCCAGTCAGTAGCAACATCAGTATGTCTCAAGGCTTTGATTATCCAAAGAGGAGAGGGGGTTGCTCTCAGTTATTCCATATCTTCCACACAGAGCCTGGGCTTCCTCATGATGTGTGTGTGTGTGTGTGTGTGTGTGTGTGTGTGTGTGTGTGTGCTCACACATGTGTTACCAGTGCTTGGAGTCTGAGCTAGATTTTTCTAGGTCCTTGGTTTTTTTTACCCAAAGAATTGAAAGTAAGCACTCACACAAATTTGCAAAAGAATCAAGGCAATTTTATTTGGAGCAAAGCAATAATACAGATTAAAAGGGACCACAGTTTGCAGAAAGAAAATTGATTGCATGGGTGAGTATACTTCTGGCTCCAGGATGTAGCCTTGGGTCTCTTTTTATGAGGAAGTAAGAGAATGAGGGGTTAGTTACTGAAGTAGATGGTTCAGGTGGTTCTCTATTTTGATAGATAGATGGATGAGGTCATTAAATCATTCTCTGAGTAATGTGTCTGATTCCAGTAACATACCAAATTATGCACAGACATAAGAAAATAAGCAAATAATTCCTCCTAAAGCAGTGGGTCTCAACCTTCCTAATGCTATGACCCTTTTGTGTAGTTCCTCATGTTGTGGTAACCCCAATCATAAATTATTTTGTTGATACTTCATAACTGATTTTGCTAATAGATGAATCATAACAATATGCAGGATATGTGACCTCAGGGGATCATGACCCACTTGTTGAGAACCACTGCCCTAAAAGGTTAGTAAAGAAAACAACTTTGTTTTAAAGTCAGGGCATATAAAACATGGATCAACTGTTATATCCATCATACCCAGACACTGGGAATGCAAGTGGACAGACACTCCAAGTTTGACCATTACCTGAGTCAGGGAAGCTCACACTCTTGTTCAGAGGTGAAAGTACATGGAGGCCATTGCAGATGGTCGGTTGAGGGATTCTGAAGTTGCTAGATAATATTATTTGGAGTGGTGTGTGTGTGTGTGTGTGTGTGTGTGTGTGTGTGTGTGTAGTACTTTCAGGTGTAGGGAATAGGTTGCCAAGTGCCAGGACAGAAACCCCAACAAGCAGCAGGCCCTCATATTACAAACCAATGCCTGTGTTTGCATTCCTTACATGTATATAGTACCATGTGGCAGTGCATAAATAAGAAATATCGGATCATTTAAAATGTAAGAGTTAGCTAATAATAAGCCTGAGCTATTGGCTGAACATTTATAATTAATATTAAGTCTCCAAGCCAGTTATTTGGGAAGTGGCTGCTGGGATGGGAAAACTTCTCTCAGGCATGACTGTGTGGATCCAGAGCAGCAATTGAAGCTTGTTTCATGCTAGCTTTCACTGAACTCCCATAACACTGCTGTGATCAGTCCCACAAACCTGGGTTGGTCTTCCTGCCACAAAGGAGAGAATGGTAGAGCTCACACCATCAGAACTACCAAGAGCAGAGCTGATCTGTTGGATGTGACTGCTCTCCCAACCCAGGAAGCCCCACTGTAGCTTTAAAAACAGGGTGAGCATATCTCTTTGGCTACACTATTTCAGATGGTTAGCCGAGAAAAGAAAGTCATTACAGATATTTTGGTGTGACACATTGCTAGACTACTCTAGGGGTTAGAAGAACTAAGATGGCTCACACTGGATGAAGAGACCACCCTAACTCTATATCCTCACTGTAGCTAGTTCCGTCTTCAGGGAGACACTTTCCAAATAAGGTCACCTTCAGAGGTCCTGTGACTCTTCAGCTTATTAAGAAGACGCCAATGTGTCAATCTGTAGGGTGCACAGCAAACCCATGCAGTAGGCTTCAGCATTTACACTTTGATAAGGACCATGAAGAGACTTTCAGAGGATTGATACTGTCAAGGCTAACAGTTCTTGAATCTGATTCCAAGCCTGAGATTTATCTGGCAGGTCGTGGTCTTTAGGAAAGTGTATGCTCCAAAGGCTAGTGTCTGAGTCAACTTAAAGGGTATTGGGTGGAGTCTGGGGTGGTGGGCACTGGAGACTCCGTGCCCATCCTCCACACAGCCTGCTTCTCATCTGTGTCGGCATGAGTAAGACATGGGTTGCTTTCCCCCACTGAAGACAGAGCTAAAGTTTGAATCAGAAATAGCTAATTCTCATAGCATTTTTTTTTCTGAGTTAAAATTCTGGTGAAATCTCTCCTGCATTTTCTTAGCAGGGAGGTAAGGGGCCTGCTGAGACGCTTTTGTGGGTTTCGCTCCTAAATGAATGCAGCTGGGTATTTTGATTAAACACATATTGAAATCCACTTATAACAAGTGAACCAAGACCATGTGAGGGGCCTGACTGCATCAGAAAGATTATTCAAGTTACGCAGTTTAGTGGGATATTGCTGTATTCTGGTGTCTTGGAGGAAGAAGCCCTGTGCCAAAGCACTGTGTCTTGTGACCAGTGGCATATGCCGGCATGCAGGATGCAGGATACAGCCCTTACTCAAGGCAAAACAGCTGGGCTAACAGTACTACTTCTTCTCAGATGAAAGTGTCTATTGGAGTTGATGTTAGCCTAGAGCATCTTTTGGCTTAGGTTAGCTGCTCAGTGAATTGTAATGGAGTAGCCAGAATGGTGTCTCTCTCTCTCTCTCTCTCTCTCTCTCTCTCTCTCTCTCTCTCTCACACACACACACACACACACACACAGGTGAGACTTCTCAGCTAGCTCACCAGCACATGTACAGTGGTCCTGTTTATCAACACTGGCATGTTCCTGAAGGATGCTCAGACCCTCCCTTTGCCTTGTACAACTGACATCATTGAGGACACAGAAATTCTAAGACTCCTTAATGATACAGGGATGTCAGAGAAGGGCAGTACTCTTGGTTCCCTCAGATGACCTACACTTGGTGATATCCAGTGTGAACTCAGTGCTAGAGACACTGAGATCACATGGCCCATTGTCTCCTCTGTTGCTCAGTCTGGATAAGGAGCCATGGAGACGTGGAGCTGGCGAACTCATGTGATTGCTGTGTTTAGAACAGTGGACATGTAGCAGCTGAGGGCAAGGAGCAAGAGTGTGAAACCTGCCTAGGGTGTGGTTATCGGAGAAATAGGGAGCTGACATCTGAATGATTTGAAGGACAGTTATGGTTAAGCAAAAAGACAGTGGCCAGAGGCCCCTCAAGCAAAATGGAGAGAGAGAGAAACAGAAAGAAACCCAAGTTGTTAAATATGTCAGGGCACATGCTCAGAGAACTGCCATATAATCCATTCGGATGGAATCTTGACTCTTCTTGACTGGCCAACTACACGGTTTACCACACCCCCTGTAGTCCCAACAGAAGGTAGAGGATTAAACCTAGAAGCCCAGCGGCTGGCTCCTGGCTTATCTAGTAGCAGCAGAATGTCTTCCTTTCTTGGGGTCCACCTAAGATTGGAACAGAGGGCCATTTGTGCCAGAAAGATCTTCAGGTTTCTTACCATATGTGGGATGATTGAAGCAATGCGCTGCGGCTCCAAAGATTATTAGAACAGTACATAATTTTAGAATTCAGAGTGACCTTGATGGGCTTATTTGTTCAAATGACCCATTAAACATTTGCATGATGGAGACTCAGTCTACCTTTGTCTGAATCCAGTTGAACAATACAACACATTTACTATTTATTATGCGGGAAGCAGACGTGGAAAGCTGTCCATCTTGTGGACTGAATCGAGCATGAGCATATAGGAGGCTGGAGTGGTCATGTTAGTGCAAAAAAAGGGGGCAGTTTAAAAAGGCGCACGTGGCGCCAAAAGCCTAAGAGCTACGCCAAAAGCGTGACAGCTACGCCAAAAGCGTTAAGAGTTAGAAAAAGGCGCGAAATTCAAAAAAAGGTGACGTTGCAAAGCCCTTGAAGAATACTCGCAGCCAAGATGGTGCTGAAGGGGAGCAAGGAGGGAGGAGATCTGACTTACTCACAAGAAGATGATTGGAGTTAGAGACGGGTTAAGATGACATAAAGCGCCTGATGCCCACGTAATCCCCATTAGGGGCTGAAGGAGCCACCACTCATGCAGATGTGACTGCTGGTATGATTGGTTAATTTCCCTTCTGCTGCTTCTGGGATTCGTGGGTTTTTGCTTTATAAGTTTCTTCTTGTAAGGAAATGAAGGAGTTCCTGCTTGGCTAGACTCTGCTGCATATGATTGTCTCCAGGACCCCGGGGCAGGGCGGTGAGCAGCTCATGTCCTCTTCTCAGCCAGGGTCAGTAGCAGGCTGCTGGTTCAGTTCTGCGGCGGTGTCCACAGAGGGACCCCGCACCATCTGTTGGACAAAATCTTTGGCTTAAACTGTTTCTGTATTATTATCATCTCTCCAATTTGATAAAAAGCACCTAGTAGTCAGCTGTCCATGCAAATTCCTTTTCATGTGGGCTGGCACTTAATCTTTGTTATCTCAGAATGGAAGGAAGAGCAGGGAGATGTGAATAAAAGGACCAGGCTGGCTTGGGGTTAAAAACACTTACTGCTCTCCAAAGGACCCAGGTTCAAGTCCCAGCACCCACATGGAGGTTCACAACCCTTGAGTCTAATTCTGTAGTATCTGATGCCCTCTTCTGGCTTCCACATCCACTGCACACACGGTGCATTGGCACCATGCCAGAAAAACACTCATATATAGGGCCCTTGGAAATTTGAATACTAGGATTAAACACTTGTATTTTTCTTCTTATAACTCAACGTTTTTGAAGTGGAGTTCATTGTAGCACTAGGTCGAACAGAGTATTTGAAACCTGTGAATAGGCTGTAGGGGGCAGTTGGAAAACACTGGGGTAAGAAGTTGTTCGCTTACTTCACATTTTAACATCTTCCTAAGGTTTTAAAAATGTGCTGTAATCTCTGAAATATGGACATATATTTTATCATTTAAACATGTTTGACTCCTGATATATATGTATATATATGTACATATTTATATATAATATATGTATATAGACAATATATATTAATAGAGTTTAACCCAGAGTAACAGTAATGTGTAACTCTCTTGCTTCAGCCTCCTGAATCATGAAAGTTTTTCTTTTCCTTTAAAGAATGTATCCCAGAATTAGCAATATGGGGCAACCATTGGCTGATGTAATGATACCCCACGAAGCCATGGTGCGCTGCTTGCCTGGCGAGAACACCTTCTGATCCGTCCTCTCCCGCACGTCCACTAATGGTTAGTCTCCCTTCCTTCTTCATTATTGAACATCCTTGGGCCCAAGATTATATGCTCCACCTCCTTGCTCTGTTTTAGTTTTCCTCTGTGTGAATGTGCATGCCTATGTGTATGGGACTGAGCAAGGGGACACATTCATATGTGGGTGCCTGTATGTATGTGTGCACGTGTGTGGAAGCCAGAGAGTAATCTCAGACATCTGGAAGCTACCTGTGTCTGCCTCCCATTCCTGGGACTTCCAGTGAGTGCCACCTCTCCTGCCCTCTTTAAGCTTCTTTCTAAGGCTCAAATTCTTGTCCCCATGTTTGCCCAGCAAGCCCTGTTCCTGTAGATCCATCTCCCTCGCCACCCTCCCCCAAACCCCTGCGAAACGTCTCTGCATCTATTATCTGACTCTCCCATGCTAGTCCGGTTGCATGTCTATTACCATCTGGCAATCAGAAATCAATTTGGATTCTAGAGTCACTTTGGCCCCGACAAAGGAAAATGGGGCCGGTCTCTTTATGAATAAAATGAGCAGGGTAGGAGGGTTGTTTTTTCTTCATCTTTTCCCAGTCTTAATTATATAACTGAATTATGGAAAACTGAGCTGTTTTCCAAGCATAGCCATAAAATCTGGACCCTTTTTTCCTTAGGATAAAAAAACCCCACTGATCTCCTTTCACGAGAGCTTGACAGTCTGGGGTATTTTAGGCACAAGGACACGAAGGGGGTGGAAGGCAGGCAGGCGCATGAATTTTGTGCATTTACACCAAAGTCGGGCTTTTTCTAGTTTTACTAATGGATGGTGATTATAGAACATTTTAATGTCAGAAAGGTTTGAAAGCCGTTATGCTTCTTAACAGATCTTAGAGCTTTTCGACTTAATGACTAGCACCTTGGAAAACTGTTCTTTCTCTCTCTCTCTCCCTCTCGTCCCCCCCCCCCATGTGTGTGTGTGTGTGTGAGAGAGAGAGAGAGAGACAGAGACAGAGAGACAGAGACAGAGAGACAGAGGCAGAGAGAGAGAGAGGCTTGTACATACGCATCACACACCCTATGAACACAACAGCAAACGCTGATTCTCCCACTTTCTGTCAGACCCCGACAGCTCTTGCATTGCTGTCAAGAGGCTCCATGCATGCAATGCCACCCTTTAGCTCACTGAGATGTGGTGACACAAGTACGAGGAGGATCTAGTCACACTCCCCGAGACTGCATCTCATTTTGCTAATGCTCACAAATTAAGGGTATCTGTCATTGCCTCCGTGAGATGGCAAGAGAGCATCTCCCAGCTCATGAATTTCAGAGCACACAGCCCTGAGAGGCAGGGACCAACCTGATGGTAAACTGACACACAGCTCCCATTCTTTTCTATGCAGAGAATGGGAAGTCCAGCTCCCTCAGGGATACAGGGCATAAGTGTCAGAGCTGATTATGAGGCAGCCAGGTCTTCACAGAGGCAACATACTGTTCTGCCTGTGTTCTCAGCTACCGCCAATCAGCACTGGCCAGGACTTGTCCTAAAATTTCATTTTGACACTTTTGGGGCCCAAAGAACAGCCTCCAGGACACATATCCGAGCAGGTTCCTTCCAGCAGTCGAGGACTCTGACATGGATGATAGGAACAGGAGGGGGTGTTCTCCAGTAACACCCACCTCCGGGGGAGCTCAGGATGCAGCTGCTAGGCCAGGGCATACTGGCCTTCCCCTATGACTGGCTCCTGAGTTTGTTCATTGTTGGTCAGACTTGGGAAACGATCCAGTGGCCACAAAAAGTTCGGTTCAACACCATTCCATGTCTTTTGTGCTCTTGGAGAGATATCTGTCAGTCTTCAAGTGCAGCTCAGCTCTCAGGTCTCAAGGCTTTTATTACTATTATTATTATTTATTTTAAAGCTATTTATGACTGTCAAAAGCTCAGTTATAGGACTGTGGATGTGGCTCAGTTGGCAAAGTGCTCGCTTAGGGTCCCAAAGTCCTTCATTCAATCCCCAGTATGGTGAGTCAGGCAGAGTGGTGTAATCCTAGCACACACAGAGGATGGTGGCAGGAGAATCAGAAGCTCAAGGGTTCTCTCTGCTACATTGAGAATTTAAGGCTATGCTGGGATATGTGAAAGAGAGGAAAAAAAGAAAAAAGAAGGAAGGAAAAAAGAAAGGAAGGGAAAGGGAAGGAAAGGAAAGGAAAGGAAAAAAAGGAAGGAAGGAGAAAAAAATCTCTTTCCTCACCAAGGGTAGACCAGATGTTGCTTTAGACCACTCAGATTCTCACTGTGGGTCCCAGGGCATTTAGCTTCCCCTCCACAGTTCACACCCTAAACATCTATGGGTGATGGAACTCAGTCTATTTATCCATATGGCTCTGATTTTTTATTTGTAAAGGTTTACCACTTAGTAATGTCTAAAATCAGGACTATTGCACTCCACCCCTCAACCCCCACCTCTGTGCAATTGTAATTCTGTGACCAGGTTCACCCTACAGTGACCACTGCTTCAGCATCCCCCTCAGCAAGTCTTCTACCTGCTCCCACCCTCATGAATGCAGAGACGGGGTGTTCAGAGGTTTATGGTTCCTCCCATATATTTAGAGTGCCCATATCTGATAGCATCCCTATGGAAGGTCATCTGCTAATGGCTAGGAAACATACAAGCTTCTATTGGCACAGGTAACTAATGCAAGTCATGATAAGTCAGATGTGTGTGTGTGTGCACATACATGTGTATACTTGTTAATGACAGCAGACAACCTTGAGAACCATTCTTCAAGTGTTTGTTATCTATATTGATTTTTGTTTGTTTGTTGTATATATTGAGACAGGGTCTCTCACTCTCCTGGATCTTGCCCAGGAGGCTAGAGATAATGACTTTTGACTGGTTAAGTTGAATTAAAAGCAAAGCACCAGTCATCTTCCAATCTAAAGCAACAGGAGTGAACATCTGAAGCCAATGTTCTTGAGGCATAGACCATCTTGTTTGTAGCATTCCACATCTGGATACCCAGATGGATCTGAGTAAAATGGTTGGTCCAGCCCTTGGGCCTTCCTCTCTCAATGGCTGTTGGCCTGTTAGTTCCTTTGATGTGTGTGTGTGTGCTCATGTGTGCACATGTGTGTATGATCACACCTGTCAAACCTGTCTGTAGAGTTTATTTGGGAGGGAAAAGCACATTCTACATGCCATCTCTAAAGACATGCCATGCCATACACTACAGCTAGGAGCTAATCCTAGATTTTTTTCTTTCCTGGTATGTAGGTTCAGGGGCTGGGGAGCTTGACAAACTCATGGGAGGAAAGAGCTAACTTTGCCATTTGCTTATATCTGTGCTGGCTTCTTTACTCTGGAGTTTCCTGTAACTCCTCATCTTGACAGCAAGTGCCCCGAGCAGTTAGTCTATAAACCTTTTCTATGAGGTTTCTCTCATAGGCAATGGACCAGTTCACAATACAGTCCTAAGTTCTGCAAGTTCCTGCTGGTCTGTAGACTTACTGTTGCTGTTGTTGAGGGATCATTAACGAAGAGATTGAAGTACAAAAAATAAAATCCAATTAGCTTTCCTTATATTTTGGAGTCTGTGCTTGGAGCAAATAAGGTTGTATTTTGTTATAAGAGGCCAAACATTGCTTAAATACAATATATAATCTAATAGAGAATGGCAACATGGAGGCCAAGGAGATAGTTCAGTTGATAAATACTTACTACTCAAGCATGAGGAACCGAGTTCAAGAGTTCAATCCCCGGAGCCCACATAAAACAGTCAGGCATGACAATATGCATTTGTAATCCCAGTTCTTGGGAGGTGGGACAGGTAAGTCCCTGGGGTTCAATGGCCAGTCAACTTAGCCAAATAGGTGAACTCAGGTCCTATTGAGAGACTCTGTCTCAAAAGATAAAGTGGATGGCTCTTAAGAAATGATGCCTGGGATTGTCCCCTGGCTTCAGCACGCATGCAAACACATGGTGGCACTCACATAAAACACGCATACACACAAAATAAAAGTTAAAAACAATAAGATGTGTAGGAACTGGACATCAAATTCAGAAAGTAAGACCTGACAGCAGAACAAAGTACAATTTCAAAAACTTGTTTAGGATAACACTTCAGACATCATTTTTACCATGAACCACTGACCCAGTTAATCAAAGGGCTCAAACACTGATTAAAAGCTACTAGTATATATGACGAGTAAGTAGAAATGTGAAACGGTAGCATGTAATAATGCAATGTTATTCCTATGTTATGTCTTTACATGTCTTTAATAAATATTACTTGATGTTTTCAATAAATTTAATTCATCAAAGAAAAAAACAATAGAAATGACAGTGTCTGTTCCCTCTTCTCATGGCTACAGGGCCCACGCTAGTGTCTTCTGGGTCGATCCAAGCATGGAACCTGAGCTACTGTGGGAATCATGGAGTCTATACTACTGTGGGAATCACAGAGTCTAAGCTACTGTGGGAATCATGGAGTCTATGCTACCTTGGGAATCATGGAGTCTAAGCTACTGTGGAAAGCATGGAGTCTAAGCTACTGTGGAAAGCATGGAACCTATGATACCAAAGCAAGCATGGAACCTATGTTACTCTAGATAGCATGGAGACTATGTCACCATGGAAAGCATGAGTCTGCAGTTAAAGGTCTTCTGTGGAATGTCCACGGTCCAATCCTTTCGTGGAAAACGAAGATGCTATTCTGTGACTCCCAAACCCAGTCCTGTGCTGAGGAGCCCTATCGCCTCATACATCTTTGATCTTGTTCTTTGGAAATATCTGCAGGAAAATTGAACCGGAATAAGAGAGGGTGTGTTTCTAAAAATATAACATGAGGGGGTGTTGGCTTGGGGTGCTGGAGATACATTCAGGCTACTCAGTCCTGGGTGCTGGGCACCCTGTAGAAATAGGAGCGGCGGGGCCCCCAGCACCCCAGCCGCACCCCGGCCGCCTCCGGCTAGCTTATGCCCCGAAATAATTACACGGACACTGTGTTTATTTAATCACCGCTTGGCCCTTTAGCTCTAGCCCTTACTGGCTAATTCTGATATCCCGATCAACCCATCTCTAATAATCTGTGAGCACCGGTCTTAGTGAGCACCGGTCTTACCGGGAGTGTATCTTCCCAGGAGCGGGGAGCATGGCGTCTCTCTGAGGCATCTGCTCCCAAGAGTAGAGCTGTCGAGTCTGAGCTCACTTCCTCTTCCTCTCAGCATTTTGTTTTGTTTACTCCACCCACCTATGTTCTAAGCTATGAGCCCAAGCAGTTTGTTTATTACTTAACCAATGAAATCAACAGATTGATATATGACACTCCCACATCAGCACCCAAGTGCAAAGCTCTTCCCTTGCTTAATATTAGGCTCTCTAGCTCACTGTGGTACATAAAAACTATGATGATGGGGGTGAATGAAGCACTTTGTAAGGGTTTTATGATACAGATATGGATAAGTACATGTTCAGCATTGATTTGGCCTTCGTTCTAGTGCAATGAGGTAAGGATGGCCAACTATATATAGATGTATATGATTTCATCACCTGAGGAGACAGCAGCACAATTAAGTTGTGAGCAGCAGATATGGCCTGAGTTCTCTCATCCCAACACAGGCCTTTGAGGCCTGAGAATTACTTACATAGAGAGAACATGATGGAAATGGTGCCCAGCCCCAGCCCTGAAAGGTGCCCCTGTTTCCTCTTTGAGGTTATCGGCTTCTCACATCACCCATCTTTTGCTGAACTCAACAAACATACACGTGGAACACATTATAGCTATTATGACCACCAAATTTGGGATATGCGTCACAAGGCGCATTTCAGTTTGTCTTTTCTCTGAACTGCTATTTGAATCCTTGTACTGGGACTCATGTCTGCGTGAGGGTAGACAGATGGGTGGGCCTTTCAAGGTCCTGCACTTCAATTTTAAATGATAAAAGTATAGATTAAGTGAAGAATGATAACACCACACTCATGTTTATCTCCTCTGTCTGTTTGTCTGTTTTTTATACAACTCATCACTCTCTGGTTACACTAGTCTGTCCCAGCGATCTCAGGTTGAGATTCAGAATCCTACCAAACACAAAACTCAGAAGCAGCTATCAAAATTTTTTGGATGTGATCTGGGTCATCCTCAATCACATGGCATCTATGATTCCAATTCCAATATTTCCTGCTCTGATTTATATTTTGGCAATTTGGAGTGCCAGGAGGAACAGATTATGCCTGTAGCTCTCTACATCCAGAATCATTAAGTTATAGCCCTCTCTGACCCCCAGGCTCCTCTGTGTAGTTCCCCAAGTTTTGTCTTATATAGGATGCAGATTAGAAAAGCTCATCCTTGTCCTTTCTGGTACTCCACTAAGAACACTATCCCGAGCACGAGAAAGGAACTCAGGACCGCAAGGGGTGCACCCACACACTGAGACAATGGGGATGTTCTATTGGGAACTCACCAAGGCCAGCTGGCCTGGGTCTGAAAAAGCCTGGGATAAAACCGGACTCTCTGAACATAGCGAACAATGAGGACTACTGAGAACTCAAGAACAATGGCAATGGGTTTCTGATCCTACTGCACGTACTGGCTTTGTAAGAGCCTAGGCAGTTTTGATGCTCAACTTACTAGACCTGGATGGAGGTGGGGGTTCCTTGGACTTCCCACAGGTCAGGGAACCCTGATTGCTCTTCGGGCTGAGGAGGGAGGGGGACTTGATAGGGGGAGGGGGAGGGAAATGGGAGGCGGTGGTGGGGAAGAGACGGAAATCTTTAATAAATAAATAAATAAAAAAGAATACTATCCCGTGACTGTTCCAACAACCTGAGAAGAAGCCTGAGATCTAAGGCTTCTACTCAGAATGAGGCAGGAGGAGGAGAGAGTGAGGAGAGGAGCCCTGGACCTGGGGCAGCACATCGTACTGTTGTGCTCTCTGTTAGCAACAAACATGGACCCAGGTTTCGTCATTGCCAGAGTCTTATCATTGCAGCTTAGCTAACCCGAGACAGTGCTAGAATCAGCACTTACTAAGAATATGTCTTCGCAAACTGGCCACTGAGATTTGATAAAAGTCGTAGGTTTTAATTAAATTAGTGCTAATGGCCTCCCTGGGATGGGGATGTGACGGATGCCGGCAGACATCCCTTAGCCTTTGGCAAAGCCATATTGCTTCACACCAAATAGACCATTCTTTATGCGCTAACTGGCTCTTCCTAACTCCACTGGAGGGTTGCATGAACTGCAAACTTGGTGAGAGGTCCTTTCTTCAACATGCACTTCTGCGCCAAGTCCTGCTTTTGCAGAGCCTGGCGTCTTCTTTGATTAGAAAGAACGTCCCTACTTCTGTACCACATGCCTAGCTGTTGATTCTGTAGAAAGATCCCACTGCAACAGAGTCAATGTTCTTGCTGCAGAAGTGGTTCGGCAGGGGTCAGTAGAGGGATGATTGCACCCCTCTATGGTGCAGTTTGGTCCTCAGGGACCTTCTTTTTCTTTCTGTCATTATGCACGTTGGTAATGATTGCTGCCCTCATTTCTTTTCTGTTATGATTACCTTGTTACAGTCCATCACTGAAAGTAAAGTAGGTAGGTACTTCAAATGGCTAGTCATAGTATATCCACCATCAAGTGCAAAGAGAATACAGGCATGCCAGCTTGGGCCCAGCTTGCTTCTTCTGTTCTTACCCAGGTGCGTATTCACTGCCTAGGGAATGGTGCTACCCACAAGGGTCAGGTCTTAACCACCTCAGTTAACATTGTCATGGCAATCCCCTACAGGACAACCTGGTCTAGACAATCCCTCACTGAAACACCCTCCTCAGGCAACTCTAAATTGTGTCAAGTTGACAATTCAGATCAACCATCAATAAGCCTTCCACACTGTCTCAATTCCTGCCTTGCTCAAATAGACTCTCCTTCCACATACATCCCCAGCCTGACCTTCCTTTCTGTTGGGACATCTCATTCATGTCCTGTCATCCATCATTCAGGCTGTTGCCCTTCAATGTGAGCAGACATGGGGTTTGCCCAGCATCTCTTATTTAAAAGTCTCCGCTGTAGCATGTTGATTCCATCTCTTGCCATTGCTTTCTGGGCTCTTTTCTGTTCCACTAATCTCTTTGTGTGCCTTTCCCCAGGGCCCCACCATTCTAACTACTATAGCTTTACAATCGATCTTGACATCTAGGTAGTACCAACTTGTGACCTCCAAAAATGCCAAGCTACCCTTTCTGGATCTTTCCCTCTCGTTGTAACCTTTGGAGTCATTGTGTTTATATCCACAAAACGACTCAATGGGATTCTGAGGAGGGGTGCACTGAACCCATAGCTCTTGTGGCAAACTGACTCTTGGCAGTATTGAGTCTTCCTACCCACAGCTTTGACCTGTCTCTTCATTTGTTTAGTTCTTATTTGATAACCCTCATCAGAGTTTTATAGATTTTATCACACAGGCATCCATAGACTAGATGGTCTTCTCTCCCTAAAATTGACATGTAAAGATTTTAAGTTTATGCCATTGTGAGGGGACACCTTTGCTAAGTGATTAAGTCACTGGCCTTAAATGACATTATTAAAGAAACCATCTGGAGAGTTATTTCACTAGCTTGTGACATTGGTATGTCACTAATGCCTTGTGACATGTATGACGTAGGCTTTCCTGAGAAGCTAAATGTGTTGAACCTGCATGTTGTACTTAAAAACTTCCAGAACTGGAAACAGAACTCCCCAATTTAAGGATTTCGTTATTGTGGTGGTTTGTTTGTTTTTAAATATTGCAACTGATGTTTGTTTTCCACTTGTTTGGTAAAGGAGAGTTGACTTTGCAGTTTAACCATGTGTCATGAAACCATCTTATAACTGCTTATGAAATCCAGGTGTACTCGTTGACTGAGATTTTCTACACAGACAAGCCTGCTGTCTAGAAACAAAGACAGTTTTACTTCCTTCTTCCCTGTCAGTACGTCTTTGATCTTTTCTTGTCTTATCACATTAGCTATGGTTTCTAATTCTACGTTGAAAAGCAGAGAGAGGGGGCCGTTTCTGTGCTCTCCTAATCTTAGAAGTGTTTCTGGGTTTTCAGGGTTGTGGTGGCAGCTGTAGGGATCTCTAGATACTAATTCAGTTTTGACATCCCCCATGGACCTCCCTCTTGCCAGCTTTGTCACTAATAAAAAGCCTCTGCTTTCTGAGGCTGTCCTGCAGCACATAGCAGGCCAGTATTCTCTTTCCTTACCTTAGGTGCTGGGTTGATGAGCCTGAGGGAGATTCTGAGCATCATCCTGAGGCCTGAGTTTGTGTTCCCTCTGACTGCTCACAGTGTATTTATTTGAGTTGTACAATTTTTTTAAAGTAGGAATCTATTGTGGATAAGTGGAGTCTCACTGCTTAGCAGAACATTTAATTAATCCAATCACCCCACCTCCAGTCTCCAGGAGATGAATGGAAGGTTTCCTTGTCGTTAAACCAAACACTGATTTGTATGCCATCTGTCCTAATAACAGAGTGCCCTGTGCCCTGCGAAGTCTGCCCAGTTTGGGCAAAACCACTTATTTCATTCATTTCTGGCATCCTTATTAAAGTACCATGTGCAGAAACCTGGGCAGGGGTGGGTGGATAGAAGGGGCATGAACAGTGAAGTGTGTGCCTGGCTGGTATGGTCTTTGTTGGTTTATTTGTTTATCCCAGAAGAAGACAATGCTGCTATGACTTGCAGGTGCCTGCAAAATGAAAGCACAAAAGTAACACGAAATTAACCCCAGTGCTTCTTTATATAAAAGATGCTAGAAATAAACAGACTGTATTTACTGACATTAATCCACCTATCGCGATCAGTTTACTGTTAAGCTTGCTGGCAATCTTCAGGGTTCTGGAAGAATCTTCAGACAACGTCTATATGCTGGGTCTCTGATCCCGAGGTCAGGTCTTGAGTGGTTTCTTCGTAGTTTTCTTCCCTTGCTGCTTTGATTTGTAATATGGAGTGTGAGGCTGTGCCTATGAAAACCTTACTATACTCAACCCCCAAGAGCTGCTGGGGTGGGCTTCAGACTTTGCAAAATCATTGTCATTGCCTTTTTGTTTTTCTTTTTCTTTTTTGTTGTTGTTGTTGTTGTTTTTGTCTCTCTCTTGAATAATCCATCATACTTATGCCTGCATATAAAAGCAGTCCTTAAATCAAATGGGTACATTTTCTTGATATGACCAAAGAAGATAGTCATGCTGTATGTTTATTCCCCCCACCCCACACACAAAAACCCTACACAGCTCATGGGGCTTTGTGGCCTCCAAAATTGGTTGGTTAATAGCTCAGCAATTTTCATGAATAACTTCCATGGAAAAGCTCTGGAAAAGGTCAAAAAATTTTTCCCCATTAACACTTCAAAAAAAAAACCAAACCAATTAATTGACTCAGAGCGCCTCAGGGAAGAGCATCTCTATCCCAATTATAACGAGCTCTGTTTTGAATAGAAATTTAAATTCTTTCTAGGGAAACTTGAAGATGAGATAGCTTTCTTACAGATTCTAGGTTTCTTTCATGTGGCTAAAATTAGAAGGGGGCCCAGTGAAAGTCACATGTACAAACTGGATCCTGCCGGTTCAGGGCCACTGGAAACTAACCAGGGACTAGAGAGAGTGTGGGGGTTGGGAGAGTGTCACCAGAGGCAGAAGGATTCTGTGTGTGTGTGTGTGTGTGTGTGTGTGTGTGTGTGTGTGTGTGTAAGCAGACCACCATCTGCCTTCCAAGCCACCAATGGCACCTAGCACACCCTGTCCTGCTCACTGGTAAACTGATAACCATAACATGGATTTGAGACCCCGTGACCAACACTGGAGAGGAGGTGCCTCCTGAATGTCTTGTACACTCGCAAGAGTGACAGGGCAACTCATTTGTGGCTTTGTCTGCTTTTGTGCACCCTATAAATAGTATCCCACTTGAGACAATAACAGTGACCAATCCCTGCTTAATAGGACTGGGTAGGGGAGTCCAGGTTTTTTTTTCCTATTTTTATTTTTATGTGGAAATCGGAGGAAAACTATGGGGGCAGATAGCCCCCCTCCTAGACTGTGCTTTTGTGTTCAAGGATTGGTTGGGGCTGACTTGCCTGTGAGATAATCACGCTGTGTGGGGGTGGGGCTGGACGCTGACTGTTAACCCCATAAGTGCTGGAGGGCTATGGATACAGGGCAGCCACGGATCCCGTTAGTCTCCTCAAGATGCAGATAGACATGCAGATAGATGGGGCAGAGTGAGGAGGGGAAACCATATTTGCTATCTGGAATCATTTCTGAGAGTAAAATTAATAAAATTTCTGTTACTCAGAGCAATATTCAGTTGCTCCATAAAATGGAAGCAACCACAGAACAAAGTAATAGGAGATAAAATATAGATTTCCAGCCTCATTAGGAATGGTTGATTGTGGTGGCTAATAGAATTATCAGTTAGTTTAATGGAGTGTGTTGGCCTGTCTCCACCAAGGGTTGACACGGTTGCCCTGGGATCCTCACAAACTATTGTAGAATGATCCTTTGATTTCCTCCAATTAACCTACAAGCAAATGCTCTGGACACCTATTTTTCAGTTTCCCCTTTTTTGTGTGAATGCTTGCATGTATTCATGTCATGTCTGAGAAAATCCATGTTCTTGCTTCTCCACAGAACAACGCTGGAGGCTCCACGGTAGAATATGGCCAGATGCTTCCTTAGGTTTGGGTATTCATGCATTTGTAAAGGGGGTCTCTTGTAAATAAGAGAACCTTTGGCTAACTTTTGTGTCTACAAGTAATTATTCCCTTAGGTCTGGTTGCCGGAAGCTTCCCAGGTGCTGAACATTCTTGAGGTTCATGATACATATGCCAAATAATTACAGGGAATCACAACAGACTTTGAGTTGAGAACATAGGCAGTGCTTGCCTGCACAGAACCAAAGCCTTGTGCTCAGGCAAAAGCTGTATGTTCAAACATATGGTATTTCTTCCCTTTCCAACAGACCAAGGGTGCATATAGCACCCCTAGTTAATCCCCAAAGCATTGCTGTTTGACTGGTTATCATTTCCAGAAGACTGTTCCACCAGCAGTCTGGGCATGCTGTTGGTGGAATACTACATGTTCACGTATTGCGAGCTCGTTAGAAAGTTTTGTGCCCTTTTAAGATGAGCGGCCCATGTGTTTTCTGCTCTCCAAAGGATGTGGTGGCTAAACTGTGCCTCCTTGTCCACAAGCGATGCATTCTGGAACTGGCGTGGATGATGGGTCTGTAGATCCTGCTTCAGTGCATCCTGGAGGAGGCTTTCCCAAGCACAGCCATGGACCCATGACAACTGACCATAAGGACAATTACAGTAGCATGCTATAATGAAAGCTAGATGAATATTTTCTTTCTTGAAGTATCTTATGGCATGTGATATCCCCTTGTATTGGTGTTTGGAGAACAGCTCTGGAGAGGTTCCAGGTTCCTGTGTCCCAGATCAAACAATTGCATAGAGACACATGTCAACAAGAAAGTGAGTTTATTCAAGATTCATTTTCGAGGAAAGAAGCAGGCTGGAGCAGGTTCAGTAGCTCCAAATGCAGTGCTGTGCACACGAAGAGGCTTTTATGTCACACAGTGAGTACTTTATGGCTCATTTGCATAGCATTCTGACTGGTTTTCATAACATGGATTTCCTCACAAAAGCTCTGTCTGCTGAGTATGGTTCTACATAGAGCTGCGCGCATGGCGCATCTCATTGGTGTCTTCATTCGGCACCCGGGGGTAGGTATGTTAGTATTATAATGGAGCACAGGCCATCTTCAGATACTCCGAAGTGCTCAGTGCCTCCGCCAGTGTCACCAGCAGATTTTCGTTGGCCTCCTCTGGAGGTTTTCTCTTGATCAGTTTGGTTTTGCCAAAGCCAGTTTATAACACTTTGTGAAAACCTGTCTAGACTTCGCCGTCTGCTCCATTCTCCCGCCTCCCTTGTCATCCCTTCTTAAGTTGATGAGTTAAGGGCACGATGCCTACAAATGACAGTGTAGTGACTGTCAGGAGCATAGTAGTCCAGTCCTGGACGTCTCTGACCCTTCACTGTTTATCAGGAGAATCACACTTGACTGAAGGACTCTGGAAGGATGGAACTGGGATGCATGGTTTATGCACCGACTTCTCCTAAGTGTGTGCAGTCATGTTTAAGAGTTTGAAGTTTACCCATGAACCTCAGCCATTCATGTTCTCCTAGGTGGCTATTGCATCATCTAGAAGAGCAGTAACTACCGGAGCTTGAAACAGATCACTGAGGATGCTGCTGGCTCACTCTCAGCTACCTTCCTTATACAGCCCAGGACCACATGCCCCCTGTGGGCTGGACCTCCTGCATTGGTGAACAATCAAGACAATCTCCTACAGACACGCCTTCAGGCCACCCTGATCTAGACAATCCTACAGTTGAGTCTCCCCTCTTAGTTGACTATAGGCTGTGTCAGTTTGACAAAGTTAGCATAACATTAAGAAAGGAAAAATGGCTGCAGGCCTTCTCCATGTTGGCCAGATCTCCATGCGGCAGCCGGGGCTAGCCTTGTGTCCTTTGCTTCGTTTCCATTTCCTGGCAATGGACTGGGCACTGCCCTGTTCTGCGACCTGATGGGATCATTTTGATGATCTTTGGAAGTTCTGAACAATCCATCTCTATGGAGACATTTTTCTGGATCCTCTTACACATGTTCTGGATTGTTCTCTGCTTTTCATTCTGACCGTCTCATTCCCATGAATGTTAGTTTAACAATAGAAGCCACTGTTTAAGAATCTGTATTCGAGTCCGACTTCAGCGCTTACTTTTGCATCAGTGGGGGCATGCCTCAGTTTCCCAGATGAGGTAACGCATATGTGTTGCCTGTTCACAGATGAGTTATGCCCCCTCCCTTCTAGGATAACCTAGCTCATTGTACTTGGGAGGTTACCTTAGAACAGAGGACTATAGCAAACAGCAGAGCAGCTAGACCAACTAGCCCGCTGCTCCGTGCTCCGTGTGTGGGCTGGGCTCCCAATGGGTGCATTTAGAGAGCACTCAGAGCCCCAGCTGGTCTGCAGGACATGGGGCATTGAGAATCTCAGGGCTTGGGGATATCTAGGCCTCTTGAGGCTCAAAAGAGCCTTGTTGAAATCTCCTCCCATCTCCTAGCACATTTACCAGATCTCTCCCTGGCCTCCTGTTTTCTCTGATTTGTTGAGAAAATATCTCTGTGCCATGCAGAGCAGACTTCCGGTTGGGGTTCCTGCATTCCCAGTGTAACTGCTGGGAGTTTCCTGGAGTGGATGATGGGACTCAAGGGGTTAAATGCAAAACGCATTATCGTAGGACAGCTGCGAGGCTCCACATTCTGAAATCTGATAAGTGAAAAATGGGCATGGTATCAAATTTAATCACATTTGTATTCAGATGTTGTTGAGAGCAGACACTGATTTATGAACTAGCAACAGACACCAGATTTCCTGCCTGGGTTATATACATATGAATGAGTGGACGGATGGATAGATAAACAGACAGTGGAATTACGCTGCAAATTGCACAGCACCGGACCTGTTTATAAGCCAGATCTCATCAAAATGATATTAAAAATACTACAAATATATGTATATATATATATATTTGTAGTATTTTTAATATCATTTTGTAGGATAGTAGCTGCTTTTCGTTTATACAGACTTTTCCTAAGATTTTTCTTGCTTCATCTATGCACCGTTGATGCTGTTCCTGCTACATCTTTGCAGCATTTGTTTGGAGAGAATACTCCTTCAGGGCTGTGGCAGGAAGACGCATGGTCAGACTATGGCTGTACCCTGCCCACCTCCAACTCCCATAGTCCATAACTCGTTAACAGGGTAAATGGCTGTTGTACACACTGAGGACTAGCTATAAACTAGGCTCCCCTATGAGCTGTGGGGTGCTGATGTGGAGAAAGGATTCAGCAAGGATTAGCAATCAGACAGGCAGCTTGACTTTTAATCTGTGGGAGGAGGGAGGACTACCCTAACAGGTTCTTCCATATTGATGAATTGACTTCTCGAAACAGAGCCTTACTGTGTGGCTCCATCTGGTCTTGAACTAGTGTGTTCAAGTGATCCTCTACCTCTGATTCTAGACGGCTGGGGCCTGGGTGTGAGCTGATGGTAAATGACTTAGCAGATGGAACTGTTCTGATATCCCTAAGGAGACCTGGATATCTCGGAAAGAGGCTCTCTTTGTCATGTCTCTGTCTGCTCTTTCTTTCCAAAGAATATTATTTTTCAAAACTGGCCCATCTGGTCAAGTTTTATCCATCTTTCAGGATTCACTCTTTTCCTTTTTCTTTCTACCTTTTGAAGCAGGGTCTCACAAACCCCAAACTGGCTTTAAACTCTCTCTGTAGTTAAGGATGGTCTTGAACTCCAGGTTCTTTCCCCTATACCTGTGGAGTCACAGGTATGTGTCACCAGGCCTGATTTACGAGGTGCCAGGGACAGAGCCCAGGGCTAAGGGGCTGCTAGGTAAGAAGCCTATCAGCTGACCTTCATCCTCAGTTCAGTAGGTTACTTTAAACAAACATTTAGATGTCACATTAGTGAGATTCTGGTGGAACTAAACACAGAGCCTAGGGAGTGGATGACTCATGACTTGATCCCTGACAAGAAGGCTCATTTTAAAAACAGGTCAGATAAATATGGATGGACAAAGACAACACAGCTAGGGGGAAGAACTGAGTTCAGCTCTTGGGGTGAAAGCTCCTCTGAGGAAGAGGAATCCCGAAATCAAAGTGACCTTCAGTAGCCCTGCCCTACACACAGGTAGGTGGCATCCAACAGAAGAAGCGGGAGCACCTTATCTTATACCTGTCACAACTCTTATCACCTTGGAGGAGCTCTCAGCTGGGGAATTATCTAGATCAGGTTGGCCTGTGGGCATAACCATGGGAGACTCTCTTGATTGTTAGTTGATGTAGGAAGGTCCAGGCTGGGTGGCACCTCCTTGGGCTGGGTCCTGAGCTGG
This sequence comes from Microtus ochrogaster, assembly GCF_000317375.1. Lineage (NCBI taxonomy): Eukaryota > Metazoa > Chordata > Mammalia > Rodentia > Cricetidae > Microtus > Microtus ochrogaster. The sequence continues at coordinate 770,793 of NW_004949108.1, read as the reverse complement.
AGGAGAGAAGAAAGAGCTAGCAGCAGTAGCCCTCTGACAGCGCAGATGCGGGTGCTCCTTGCTTTCTGCTCTTGACCATGGTTGTGAAGTGACTAGCTCTTGCAGTACCTGCTGTGACCTCCCTGGTGCATGCGGTGGACTGTCACCAGGAATTGCAGTTTAAATCAAAGGAATTTGAGCAGGGATCCTTTGTTTAGTAACTGTCTTAGCCCCTTTTCTGCTGCTGTGCTAAACACCATCACTGAGGCGACTTGTGGAAGAAAAGAGTTTATTTGCGTTTACAATTCCAGAGAGCCAGGAGTCCATGATAGTGGGGTTGAGTTGCCGTGGCAGAAGCAGGAAGACCGAGCGAGGGCTCACATCTCGAACTGCCAGCAGGAAGCAGAGAGAGTCAAGGAAAAATGGCTTTTAACTGTCAAAGCTTGCCCCCAGTGACACCCTTTCTTGAACAATGTCACACCTCCCAAGACTCCCCTGAACAGTGTCACCACCTGGGGATCAAGTCTTCACAGAGATGACCCAATGGAGCCATTCTCACTTAAAATACCACAGTCCTAAGGCAGTGCACTGAGACAGCGTCCAGAAGAGGCCTTTTTGGCTTCACTCAGAGCAGATTCAAAGGGAGAGGAGACATGAGGATCACCACAGTGAGGACTGGAGCTGTGGTCAGGTTCCAGCTCCTCAGTAGCTCTCCCCCAGCCACCTGAGCTGGGAGACACTCTCCCAGCTACCATGATGCTCTAGGGCTCACCCTCCTTGTGGAGAACACCCCCCCCCCCGTGTTGTACTATCTCCATAAGTAATTAAATTATGTCCTTGAAGGGGGCCCTGCCCTATTCCGGTCTAATCATTCACAGAGCCTGAAGCATTCTGCCTGCCATGTGTGGGAAGGATCAGTGGATATCTGTTAATTGATTTGTTGAAATTTTTTTTTCTTTTTCTTCTGGGAATGCATTCCCAAGCTACCGTCAAACAGAGATCAGAAGTCATGTGGCAAGAGCTATTCAAGTGAAGGCTGCTTGGCTCCCAAGTCTAAAAGGCCTCAAAATAGCCAATGCTTAGTGAACATCTCATTGCATGTCAGGTATTTCACTGAGCCTACTGTATCTGTTATCTCTGAACAGTCTCATCTGGGCAAGAATCACACTTTGAATATTCCCATTTCAAACCCAGGAGGGAGAGTTTCAGAGAGGTACCCTCATTCTGGGGCCACGATGCTGCATACCTAGATGTATCTATTGGGGGACCCTGTTGCTGTCAGATTTTGCCCACACATGGGGAGTGTTGCTCTGAACACTCTTTACCACCATTTATAAAATTAATACTCACAGACCAGGAAAGCAAGGCCTGTCTGGGTGGGAGCCATTGTTGGAGTCTACAATCAACTGTGTACTTTCTACAGAGTATGCCTGCTTAGTACCAGTATTTGTTAAGGCTCTCCAGAGCAACATACTTCTAGAATGAATGTTCTATGCACACAGAGGGGATTTATCAAAATGGCTTACAGGTTGTGGTCCAGCTAGTACAATAATGGCGATCTACTGAGAATCTTGAAGTTATTGAACCCACAAAGCAGGCTGTCTCACCTGGTCTTCAGTATATACTGGAATTGTTATGATTCTGCATAAGACTGGACCTTGGTGGGTGGGCCCAGGCCATGGTGGGTGAGAGACAGACAGGCCATATGGACAGAGCTTACTTGGGGAGTTTTTTTGGGGGAAGAGAGAAAGGGAGCTCAGAGAGGCCTCCTGGGAAGAGAAAGAGAGAAGGGGGAGATGCAGAGAGAAAAAGAGGAAGGAGAAGAAGAGGAAGAGGTAGACAGAGTTTTGCATTTTAAAGAGACAGGGTACTGCCTGCCCTGTATCCAGGCAGGCATGATTCAGGGGTGACCACTCTGTCAGGTCCCAAAGTGGCATGGCCAGGGCGTCTGGATGCTAACAGGAATCCCAAAGAAGTAAGCTCTAATGCCAGCGAAGGAGTGAGAGGAAGCAATGGAGAGAGAGAAAGAGAGAGAGAGAGAGAGAGAGAGAGAGAGAGAGAGAGAGAGAGAGAGCTGGCTTTCTTCTTCTATGTTCTTTATATAGTTTCTGACAGGAAGTACAGCCCAGATTAAAGATGGAACTTCCTACCTCAAATGTTCTGGATTAAAGGTGAATCTTCCACCTCAAAGATCTGGAGTGGAATTGGGTCTTCTGACTTCAAATGATTAAATTAAGAAAAAATCTTTCACAGGTCTGCTCAGCCATTTGGGTTTTAGTTAATTCTAGATGGAGTCTACTTGATATCCAGGAATGGCCATCATAATAACAATTGTACTGATCTTCCAAATGAGCAGTACGATCTCTCTCTCCCTCTCTTATCTCTCCCTCTTTCTCCTTCCTTCCTTCCTTCCTTTCTTCCTTCCTTCCTTCCTTTCTTCCATCAATCTGGGGTTTGGTGTTTGTCCCTACAAGACCTAACTCTGATTAAGAATGTCTAACAATAAACTTAATAGTTAATCAGCAGAGCAGCCCTGCTCAGACCCTTAGAGCACCACACAACACTATTGAGAAGGATTTGTATCAATTAGAAAGCACAGGGGCAAAACTAAGAGGGGTGGTATGTATCTGTAACCTAAGTGCTGGAGAGACTGAGGCAGGAGGATTGCAAACTTGACACCAGCCTGCATTATAGAATGGTGAGTTCTCAGCCTGCCTGGGCCACTTAGTGAGGCCTTCTCTTAAAAAAAAGGAACGTGTAATTGCCTGGGGGCGAGCACCAAAGCAGAAGGCAAAGGAGTCCCCCCAGAGCCAGGCCTCAGCTCCATGGCCTCTATTCCCATGGAGTTATTAGTGGGGAGCTATTCCAACAGCTCATGCAGTCAGAGCCACAATGCAGCCCCAGTCCCACTGCTGCTGGCTTCCGAGCTCAGGCTGGATGGCAGGATTTCTAAGTCTCCAACAAAATGACAATACTGAGAGGGGGCAAGGTTAGAGATGATGGCACAAATGCCAGCCAGAGTCTGTATCTTCCTAAGACTCTAGCCATTGCCAGGAGGAAGCTCAGCCACCCACCCCCTTCCTTTATTACTAATTTCTTATTAATTATTGTATTCTCTGAAATTGTGTTTATATACACTAACCCCTCTATTGGAGCAAATCTTTCTTCCCATTTCTCCTGGCAGGGTTTTCGTTCTGTCATGATCATGTCGTGGAAGCTACTGTCTGAAACGAGAGGGGCAAGTTCTTTGTAGCTATGTCTACTCGGTCAGCTTGAATTGCAAAAAACTCCCTCATCCCATCAAGATAACAGTTCAGTTTAGAAAATGAAGGTTCAACCACCCTTGTCTCCAAATTTATAGACTGAACAGTAACTCGAGTGTCTTTAATTTGTCTTCACATCATTAAAGACTGAGCTCTCTTTCTGCAGCCTCCAGCGGAATTTTAAAAAGTATGTGAAAGCAGAAGGAGAGGGAGCACGAGCAAGGAACTCAGGACCACAAGGGGTGCACCCACACACTGAGACGATGGGGATGTTCTATCTGGAACTCACCAAGTCCAGCTGGCCTGGGTCTGAAAAAGCATGGGATAAAACCGAACTTGCTGAACATAGCAGACAATGAGGACTACTGAGAACTCAAGAACAATGGCAATGGGTTTTTGAACCTACTGCACGTACTGGCTTTGGGGGAGCCTAGGCAGTTTGGATGCTCACCTTGCTAGACCTGGATAGAGGTGGGCAGTCCTTGGACTCCCCACAGGTCAGGGAGCCCTGATTGCTCTTCGAGCTGATGAGGGAGGGGGACTTGATCGAAGGAGGGGGAGGGAAATGGGAGGCGGTGGCGGGGAGGAGGCAGAAATCCTTAATAAATAAATAAATTTAAATAAAAAAAAGTATGTGGTCCAGAGAGTATCCAGATTCCCTTCAGGAAGAAGCTTGGTGTGACTTGCAAGTCTGACAGGCTTAGGCCTTGAAGAGAAGGCGGCTACTGGGCAGTTATCCTGACAGTAGACTGGAACTCTAGGCTGCAGCATCTCAAGGACAGTGTTTGTGTAGCCACCTAGGGCAGATGTGGGAGTAAAATAAGTGACCTACTAAAATAGTTGCTGAATGTACTATGTGGGTTCAATGAACCAATGAGTCTGGAGCATATCGTAAGCCCTCAGCAAAGGTCTTTGTTATACTAGACACATGGATGTTTATTGTTGGGAGGGGAGGTCTTTGGTTTTGGACCATAGTCCAAGAATTCTCCAAATTCTGAGGGCTTTGAGAAAACATGTTAAGAGTCTTTTGACCTCAGGCTCTTCAAAACAGGGAATTGCTCTTGGTATGTGTTTCCATGCTCCTCCCTTCTCGGAATGTGTTTCTTTGCTCCTCCCAGATATAGTAGGTAGGAGTGAGTTTATTTCAGATGATTCCACACAACTGGCTATTGCTATTTATATGTTTTCTTACCCTGTGATTGTACACCTCACTCAGGCACTGCTCTCCAGGATTGGTCTGAGGATCCGCTCCCACCCAGCACCACTCTCCAGGATTGGTCTGAGGATCAGCTCCCATCCAGCACCGCTCTCCAGGA
>NW_004949108.1:740187-766135 GCF_000317375.1 Microtus ochrogaster | reverse complement strand
ATCCGCTCCCACCCAGCACCACTCTCCAGGATTGGTCTGAGGATCAGCTCCCATCCAGCACCGCTCTCCAGGATTGGTCTGAGGATCCGCTCCCATCCAGCACCGCTCTCCAGGATTGGTTTGAGGATCCGCTCCCACCCAGCACCACTCTCCACGATTGGTCTGAGGATCCGCTCCCACACAGCGCTGCTCTCCAAGGCTGGTTTAATGATTCATTCCTACAAATGCTCTCTCCAAAGGTCAGTCTAAGGATCACCTTCTGAAACACTGAGGAAAAGTTCTTTCAGTACTGGGCCGAAAGAGTGGATTCTGGGTTCCATCTCAAGGCAGAGACTCGAAAAAGTGCTCCTTTTTCCTAGAATCTGCTGTAGAAGGATAGTGGAGTTAACATAAAATTGCTGCTGCAATCAATGGTTTATTAAATCATAGTTATCATTTTCTCAAAATCCTGTTGAAATCCTAAACGCCCACAAAGACTCTAGTAGGACTCCACAGGACCATGCAAAAGGCAGCGATTCTCCCCTTCCCAGAAGCACCAGCTCTGTGTCCCACTACCTTCAGCGGGGAACATCTTCCTCAGAGTGTGAATATCCACCTGACTCCCAATATCTGATGTCCCCTTCCCCCAGGAAGTCAGCAATATCTAAGAGGTTCAATAAATCCCTGCAAGACACAAAGAAGAACCAGACAGCCACATTGGAGGAGGATGACGAACTAACTAAGCAAGAAGGGCAAAGCCCTCTCAGAGGCGTCTAGTCATGTTGATGATTTTACGCGTCTTCAATATATATATGCTTGTACTACTTTCCTGGCGGTGACCATGTTCAAAGGCTCATCTATAATGAATAACTTAAGCCCTTGATAAAGCAAACCAATGTCATGCTTCCTCTCTGCAGCACCAAGTCATTATTTATGCTGAATGAGGCACTATTGACCTGGAGAAACAAAACAGTGACATCATTTGGGTGACTTCAAGGCAATCATTTGTGATAATGAATCCTTGCTCAAACATTGTTATATTATCTCAAGATAGAAAATAAACCAGGTTAAGAGAGTTAATAAAACATGTCATGGTCCATCTTAAGGATGGACAGTTTCTGTGTCTACCAACTTCTTGAAAGAGCCCGTCTGTTATCACCTCTGTCTGTGAACTGATGCTACAGGGTGACCAAGGTATAGCCCTCTACTTGCCTTGGCGTTTCTGATGCTGTCCCTAATACATGCTCTTCATTTGATACTTACTGATGTTTTCTGACTAACCAAGGAACACGCATATAGTGAGTCTCGAAATAATATAAAATCATTTTTTTAAAAAATGGGACCTGGGGTCTTTAGTCTCTTAGTATAGTTTTCCCCAAGTCACTGCTGCTTGATAATATGTGGACTTGCCTTCAGGAGACACAGAGAGATACCTACATACCCTGAAAAAGGCAGCAATGGCAGGCCAAAGCTAGACCATCCAATCTAGCTTGGTGAATCAATTAGTTTACTGGGATTACTTACATACAGGAGCGTGAATGACATTAAAGCATCATCTATGCTACCACCCTAGAATGGGTGATGACACTTCTGTAGCTGTATATGGAATATATATGGAATCTCTTCCATAGCTAACCATCCATGGCACTGTATCCTCCACCACCTCTCAAGGCTATGAGACTATGTGTAGCTGGGGTATAATCGCATAAACCAGGGAAGGAGTGCTTGGAATCTCAGATAGAGGCTAAGAACCCTCCTTAACCATTTCTTTTATGAAAGAACATCAGTAACCCAGAGTATGAAGGTCTTCTGCAAGTAAGCATAGTTGCTTTGTTGAGAACAGAATTGGCTGCTAAGTCAGAAAGGCAAAATGCAACCGACATGTAGGGCAGGGGCAGGGGATGAGGTTTAAGCTTAAACCCCACTCAGTAGATGAGGTTCAAGCTCTGCTTAGTTCTGTCTGTAATTTATGATTATTTGCTTGTTGGAGAGACAGTGTCCTATATAGTCAAGACTAACTGCAAACTCACAGTAGTTCCTGACCTCAGCCCCTCAAATGCTGGGATTGCAGGTGTGAGTCATTACTTGGCTCTGTAGTATTTTGAGCCTATTTTTATTGCCTGATGAAGGATTTTGTGCTCTTCTAGGCAGGGAATTCAGTAGCTGTTACTAGACAAATGTTTCAGATGTGAAAAAAGTTGGTGATTGCTAATATTTGAGTTCTCCTCTATATTTTCTTAAAGGAAAGTATAACCAAAATATGAATATCCCTCGACAGTATTTTGATATGCAAAGCTTATCTACTGATACTAAGGTAGCAAAAATTTCAACTTAATAAGGTTTTGTGCTGAGGAAATAGTTACTTTCTCTTCTTTTGAAATTATAGTCAGAGACAACAGAGGCCCAAAGAGCATGCTGTGGAAGAAGACACTCTTGGAGCTGAAGGGTGTTTATTCATAGTTCCTTAGATTCTTTTTCTGGTAGTGGACACCTCAAATTAACAAAGCTAGGCTTAGAGTCCTCCACACCAACAGCCCATACTCTTTGTATCTAGGGATTGGGGTTCCTCAGTCTACGAATCTAGGACCGAGGAGAGTCAAGAGTCAGGCTCCTCCTTCTTGCTCTGACTTCTTGCTCTGATGGATTGACTGTTGTTCACAAAGGCCTCTGTGTTTTGATGTTTTCATTTTTGTTGTTGTTTTTGTTACTTTTCAGAGATGGAGGAGATGGATTAGCAGGCAAAGCCCTTGTTGTTCACTTCTGTAGAACCCATACAAAATTGGGTGTGGTGGTGTGTACCTGGCATCCCAGCCCTCCTACAGTGTGTGCAAAGCAAGGAAGGAAGAAGAAAGGAAGGAAGGAAGAAAGGAAGGAAGGAAGGAAGGAAGGAAAGATTTGTGTAGCTATTTCCTTTTGAGCTAAGCTTTCCTCCTCTTCTGCTCTTTATGCTAAATGTTCTGTGATCAAGAACTTCCCTAAATGACAAGCGGTGGAATAAAAAGGATTCCCACACCATCTACAGCTCTACCGTATTTGTCGGACTTACTCCAGACTTTGCCCAAGATACGCAAAACTTTTATCAATGCTCACTAATATGAATACCGTGCAAGCCACTGAGATGTTGACAAGAGTCCTACGAAGGTCTGGCTCACCAGAAACTTGAAGACATACCAGGAAGAGCTGGAGTGACATAAAACACAACATGACATGCTAGACGGGATGTATCCTGCTGAGAACTGGGTGTAACAGGCTTTGCATCTTCCTGGGAGACGGGGAAAGCATTGGATTCTGTGAAGTTTGAGTTGTAGAATCAGGAGCTTTGGTTTTCTGCATGGTCTGTGCTGGTGCCTGAACATAAGAAGAGTCTTCAGGAAGGAGAAGTGCTACACTAGTTGCTGCTGGAATTCAGAGTGGGGGACTCTTATTTTTAAAAAGGCTTTGCATGAGCTCAATGCATAAAGTGGCAACTTCATTCAGCTCCACTGGAGATCCTCTGAGATGACACTGATATATTCTTTCTATGTGACCTTGGCTGACTCGAATGGCCCCATGTGGCCACTCTGCCTCTTGATGGAAGGGAGCCACTGGAGACAGGAAAGAGATCAGCATGTTCCCCAAACAAAGAGTGCTCCTGTGAAGGACAGGATCCTTCGGGTAGACCTGCTTGCTCATTTTAAAGGGTATTGTTATTTCTATGCAACGATGCCCCTCCTTATTCAAGTAAAAAATGTAAAAAGCAAAGCCAAAGAACAACAACAAAAGAAAACAAGGGAGGAACAATGCCAAGATTTTTATTTATTATTTCTTGAGTGTGTATTGTGGTATGTGTATAAGTATGTGTGGTGTTTGTGTGTGTGTTTGTGTGTGTGTGTGTGTATGTGAGAATGTGTGTCTGGTGTATGTGGTATGTGTATGTATTGTATGTGTGTGTATAGCATACATGTGTGGTGGTGTGTGTATGTGTGGTGTATTTATATGTATTGTATGTGTGTGTATGTTATACATATGTGGTGGTGTGTGTATATGGTATGTGTATTATGGTCTATATGTATGTATGGTATATGTGTGTGTAGTGGTGTGTGTGCTTGGTGGTGTGTGTGGTGTATGTGGTATGTATGAGTATGATGTGTGTGTGGTATATGTGGTATGTGTATGTATGGCATACATGTTTGGTGGTGTGTGTGTATATGTGGTATATGTATTGTATGTGTGTGTATGGTATACATGTGGTGTGGTGTGTGTGTATGTGTGGTGTATGTGTGTGTATATGGTAGACATGTGTGGTGGTGTGTGTATGTGGTATGTGTATTATGGTCTGCGTTTATGTATGGCATATGTGTGTGTGGTGGTGTGTGTCCTTGGTGGTATGTGTGGTGTGTGTGGTATGTGTAAATATGGTGTGTGTGTGTGTGGTATTGTGGTATGTATATGTGTGGCATGTTTGTGTGTATGGTATATGTGTGTATGTGGCTGCTTGTGTATAGGCCAGAGATCTATCATTCTTTCTTTCTTTTTTGTTTTTAATGATTTATTTATTATGTAAACAATACTTTGCTTGCATGTGTGCCTGCAGGCCAGAAGAGGCACAAGATCTCATTACAGATGGTTGTGAACCACCACATGGTTGCTGAGAATTGAACTCAGGGCCTCTGAAGGGCAGCCAATGCTCTTCACCTCTGAGCCATCTCTCCAGCCCCTTTTATCATTCTTGGCCATGCCTGAATGAGAAGGTCTCTGATTTGGTTGGCCTACTGGCCAGCTTGTTCCAGGGACCCCTTGTCTCTTCCTTTGTCTGTACCTATGTCCCCACCTCCCTAGCACTGGGTTTGCAGACAGGCCTGTCATTTTATGCAGGTGCTGGTTATGAGAACTCTAGTTCCCACATTTGCATGACAAGCACTTCATGTACTAACCAGCTCTCTTGCCCCAAGATATTAATTTTTGATCTGTTATGCGGTCTTATCATATAGATTACATTGATAACATAAAAATGAGTTATTGAAGAAAGATATCAAACGGAAATGAAGACAAATACATTAGCGAACACAAAATAATCAGGAAAGCCTCTACTGCCTCCACTCACCTGGGTTTCCTACGAGCCTGCAGTCAAGCTTTGGGAGGGGATGACACATGGCTGGAGTTGAGAGACCTGCAGGTGCCACAAGCCTGAGAAAGGCGTTTTTATTGTGGAGTACCCCTGTGCGTAGGCAAAGGGCAGACGGCAGCACATGTCATACACATGGAAGGAAGGGTGAGTATCCCCTCAGAATAGGGGCTGGTCCCACTGCTGAACACAAGTATATGGAAATGGCTTTTACCATTAGGGAGAATGGCTATAGGATAGGGCCATTTTAGGTTCCCTCTCCTCAGTTGTCCAAGGAACTAACTGGGGACATATACTGATGAATATCTTGCATATCACCATAGAACCTTCATCTGGCGATGGATGGAGATAGAGACAGAGACCCACATTGGAGCACCTGTCTTAGCTCCCAAGGTCCAAATGAGGAGCAGAAGGAGGGAGAACATGAGCAAGGAAGTCAAGACCGCGAGGGGTGCACCCAACCACTGAGACAATGGGGCTGATCTATTGGGAGCTCACCAAGGCCAGCTGGACTGGGACTGAATAAGCATGGGATAAAACCGGACTCTGTGAACATGGCGGACAATGAGGACTGATGAGAAGCCAAGGACAATGGCACTGGGTTTTGATCCTACTGCATGAACTGGCCTTGTGGTAGCCTAACCTATTTGGATGCTCACCTTCCTGGACCTGGATGGAGGGGGGAGGACCTTGGACTTCCCACAGGGCAGGGAACCCTGACTGCTCTTCAGACTGGAGAGGGAGGGGGAAAGAAGTGGGGGGAGGGGGAGGAAAATGGGAGGTTGGGAGGAGGTAGAAATTTTTTCAATAAAAATAAATAAATAAATTTAAAAAAACATTAGGGAGAATGGGGTAGTGAGATGGACTATCGCTTGTGTCCACTCAAGCAGTGGTTTCTTGGAGAGAACGTAAATTATAGAGAAGAGACACGGCCTGAATTATGTCCATTCCTCTAATCCAAAGCACTTGGTAAAATAGACACTTCAGGATAAGGGCTTGAGTTAGTAGCCTGAAGCCAGCAGTTCAAGGTCTTAAGCTGAGTGACCTTCCTGCCTGGCTATTATTGTACCAGTCTCTCCTGTCCCTTTATGCTGGTGCTTGTAGAGTTTACGTTTGTGCCATACTGTTTTGTGTTTGTGTTGTATGGTATTTACATTTTTATTTGTAGCATTTGGCCGAATGCACATTTTTCTCAACCATTTTGTTTGACCATCTACAAGTCATGATGCCCCCCACTACCTTAGGATGCCAAGAAGGGGGAGGGAGTGATGCTTCAGGGGCCTTGTACAGGTGTTCTGTCTCCTGGAACCCCATGCCGGTCTGCAAAAGTTACCTGGTAAAGAGGAGTTCGTGGAGAAGGTGTAATGGTGATGAGAATGAAACCTTGCTGAGTCCGAGGAAATTTGCCAGAAGCAGCAGAGGACAAAGTCCAGAGTGTAAGAGGCATATCTCACACAACTCTGGATTTCCTAAGGGCTTCAGATGTTAGTAGGTTCTGGATGCACAGGAACACGATAATCTTTGGAAATAGGATCAATCCATTCCTTCCTGCCCCTCTACACCCTTCAGGCTGATGGAGCCTATAGGGTTTGTCTTCCCGTGCCTATGCTCCTGGTTCTATGGCATTTGGCCTCACCTTAGGCCTGAAGCAGTAGCAAGCCAACCTCTTAATGAATCCTCTGTAGCTGAGAGTTGGAAGATGGTTTTCTTTTCTTTCTGTTGCAGTGGCACAGCAATGGAGATTTGAGTGATATAACAACTGTCTCAAAAGATCTAGAAGGCTCAGCACTTGACAAAGCTCAGCACACACACTCATGTTATGAACTTCCTTCAAATGGGACCAAGAAGAGACTTTCTCTGAGTGACTATGGATTTGTGAACAACTTTTAACCAGTATCTTTTTTAACAGAGAAAGATTGATGTTTGCACATCTTCCAATAATGGCATGCAACAAAGATTTCTTTTCTATTTATAGTCAAGATATTGATAGAGATTCTATTGAATTCAATAAAGTCAAATGCAAATAAAAAGAAGAAAGCTGTATTTATTACAGACTGTAGGTTAATTCATGAGGAAATTTGAAAGAAGATATTTAAAAGCTACTAGAACCAATAAATTTACTGACTACCAACACAGGATGCAATAACCACTCTATAGTGTGTATTGTATTTGCATGGAGTATTTGCATAAAATCTTAAAGACTATACCCTAAACTCTACTACAACAAGTAGATGAATTTGCCAATTAATAGGTTGCAAAGTCAATATACAAAATAAATTACATGTCTACATACTAGCAATGAAATACAAGGGAATAAATTTTATTCACAATAAAAGCTCTAAGAGTAAATACCCAGAATATATTTAACAGAAGAAGTTACATACAGCAAGATTTATATGCTGAAAGCCATGAAGTATTTCTAAGAAAATCTGGAAAGATGTAAATAAAGTTTTGGTGTTAAGTCAGGAAATTTCTACTAACTGATCTTCAGAGTCAAGGTGATTCTTTGAAAACAGAGATTGCTCATTCATTTCCCGGCTGCCTAGACTGGAATAATTGCACAGAAACTAAATTAATTATAACACTGTTTGGTCAATGGTTCAGGATTCTTATTAGCTAACTCTTGCATCTTAAATTAACCCCTTTCTACTAATCTGTGTATTGCCACAAGGCTGTGGCTTACAGGGTAAGGTTCTGGTCATCTGTCTCCTACAGCAGCTACGTGGTATCTTTTTGACTCTGCCTACTCTCTCTATATCTCTGTTCAGATTTCCTGCCTGACTTTATTCTGCTAAGTCATTGGCTGAAACAGCTTCTTTATTAACCAATGGTAATAAAACATATTCACAACATACAGAGAGGGGAATCCCACATCAATCCTTGAGAAAATTCTAGCTAAATTGTCATGTAAAAATTCATAAGCTACCTGAAATATTTATGTGGAGGTGAAAATTACCATGAATGATATAAAATTAACAAATAAGAAGCTTAGAGGATTTTGCTATGTATATTTATAATTTCAATCTGTAGTGATCAAAACTCTGAGCTACTTGCTTAAGAACAAACAGTAATGGCCAAGGAGTCCAATCAAAATGTGAAAATCAGATCCCAAGGCTGTTACTGGAGGTTTCTCTCCTGCCCACCAATTCCCGAATAACCACTCTGAGGCTCTATATTAATTATAAACTGCTAGGCCTATTAGTTCAAGTTTATTATTAACTCACTCTTATAATTTAAAATAACACATTTCTATTATTTTATATTTTACCATGAGGCTTGTGGCTTGTTACCTCACATTTTGCTTCTCTGATGACTGCTGGTTTCTCCTGACTCTGCCTTTTTTTACTTTTATCTTTGCTTTGATTTCTTACCTGACTTTATACTGTCTGGCTATTAGCCAAATCAGCTTCTTTATTAACCAATGGCAATAAGACGTATTCACTGCGTACACAAGGGTGTTAGCAATATTTTCCTAACACAAGCTCTCCGCTGACACAAATTCCCAATCAAGCCAAATCAAAACAAGCCAAATTAAGAGATATCCAGGTTTAATGGGAGTTCTGCCCTCGGGTGGCCCCAAGGAGAAACTGGGAAGCTGCATGAATGCGACCTCTGGGAGGAAGAAAAAGGAGACCTCATGTTCCTCTTTTGGGAGTTCACTTAAATATTCAGTGGGACTGGTCCTGAGCCTCCGGGAGGGGTCAGGACTTGGCCTGCTGGGATTTGGAGTCCAGAGTGCTAACTTTCAGGGTTAGGGGCTGCGGCCTAAGCTCCCAACATAACAAAGGGTATCCCATATACCTAGGCAGTGAATATAAAAAGATTGGTCCTTCAAACACAAGATGCTAGGCACAAACTTATCTGAATTAAAGATACAAACTAAAAAGTTGCACCTTATATCACTACAAATGCTATCCCAAACAGTCCACAGACTCAACAGCTAGAATGGAGAACACAATTCTTCTAAAAGCAAAATTGGTTACTTTTTTCCCTCAAAGTTGGATAAGATGAAAGAGGCCTTACATATGACGTAAATAGGCATCAATAAGTCAATTAATGAAATAAATGTGAACTCCCTCTCAATGAATCATACTATTAAAATGACAAACCAAACCACAGGTTGGAGGTAAGTATTTATAGGAAATATGATAAAGGATCTTATTTGTTTGTTTGAGATGGGGTCTCATTATGTAGCCCTGGCTGGACTAAGACTCAGTAAGTAGACCAGGCTGGCCTTGAACTCACAGAGATCCACCTGCCTCGGCCTCTCTAGCACTGGGACTAAAGGTGTGCGTTGTCACACCAATGTCATAAAAGACTTCATCTGGAGTTCAAGGTTCAAATTAAGAGTAGGAATTAATTGCTGAAAATAGCCAAAACATTTGCATGGAAACTTCAGTTTCCCTCCAAGAAACAGCAAATCAGCCCACACTTTGCTCCGGGAGTCCTTGAAGAAATGCTGACCAAAATCACAGTGAGAGTTCTCTGCAAGCCGACGTAGCATCCTCTATGGTGCTGAAATGCCCTGACAAAAAGCAACACGGATGTGTTCTTTTCTTATTTTATGGAACGCGTCACGACTTTGCGTGTCATCCTTGCTCAGGGGCCATGCTAATCTTCTCTGTATCATTCCAATTTTAGTATATGTGCTGCCGAAGCGAGCACAGCAACACGGATGTGAATGTGGAGAAGTGGAATACTCAAGCCTGCCACAGACAAGAGATAATGGTGAGCAACTGTGGGAGATGGGTCAGCCATTCCTTAGACGTAGCACACGTGTGACTTGTAACGTGGCAGCCGCCGTCCTCGGGATCTGCACACAAATCATGTTTATAATGACAGGTGTGACTATTCATTGCAACATCATTCTTATTTTATTAATTTTATTTATTTATTTATTTCACATCCAATTGCAATTTCACCTCCCTCCTCTCCTCCCATTCCTTCCTCTGCCTCCTCCCACAGCACCCACCCCCACAATCCATTTCTCTTATACTTCTGTTCAGAAAGGGACAGGCCTCCCATGGGTGTCAACAAAGCGTGGCGTATCAAGTTGAGGTAGGAGGACTAAGCTCCTCCCCTTCTATTAAGACTGGGCAAGGAGACACACTATGGAGAGTAGGTTTCCCAAAGCCAGCCAAAGCCTTAGGGACAGTTCCTGCTCCCACTGCTAGGAGTCCTACAAGTAGATTAAGCTACACAACAGTCACACGTGTGTAGAGGACCTAGGCTGGTCCCAGGCAGGCTCCCTGACTGTTGGCTCAGAGTTGGAGTTCCTGTGGGCCTAGGTTTGTTGTTTCTGTGGGTTTCCTTGTGTCGTACTCGAACCCCCAGCTCTTACAATGTTCCCCTCACTTTCTTCAGCAGGATTCTCCAAGTTCAGTGCAATGCTTGGGTGTGGGTCTCTACATGTGTGCCTTTCAGTTACTAGATGAAGTTTCCTTGATGACAGCTGGGCCACTCACCAATCTAGCCTCTCTGGGTCTGTGGATTGTAGCATGGTTATCCTTACCTTCATAGGTAATACCTACTTATGAATCAGTACATACCATGTTTGTCTTTCTGGGTCTGGGTATCTCACTCAGGATGATCTTTTTCTAGTTCCACCCATTTCCCTTCAAGTTTCATGATGTTACTGTTTTTAACAGATGAGTAATACTCCATTGTGTAAATGTACCACATTTTCTTTATCCATTCCTTAGTTGAGGAACTTCTAGGCTGTCACCAGGTTCTGGTTATTACAAATAAAGCTGCTGTGAACATAGCTGAGCAAGTGTCCTTGAGGTATAACTAAGCATCTTTTGGGGATATGCCCCAAAGTGCAACACCATTCTTATCGATTAAAAATTGGTAGTTGTTAATGAGAGACATACATAGATCTAATCTACATGGAAAACAGAAAAAAACAAGATCTCCTGGGTAAATTAGGAGCATGGGGACCTTGGGAAAGGGTTGAAGGGGAGGGGAGAGGCAGGGAGGGGAGCAGAGAAAAATGTAGAGCACAATAAAGTTCAATAAAATAATTGGTAGTTGTCTAAGCGCCCATCTTTGCTGAAGGATGAAAAGCTAGGCAGTGTCTTTATAAGGGACTATGGGACACCACTCGGATCCAGTTTGCTGATATGAACCGATCTCACAAATATGGAGACACATTTTACTGTGATTTTGTCATAGCTAATTTCAGAAAAGCAGGAAGTGAATTAGTAGTTTGGTGTGGAGGTGAGAGTCAGAGGTTATAACCCTGCACTGTGCAGAAAGCAGTGCTGTGGAAGAAAATTTATAATTTTAGTAATGGGGAGGGGTGTCAGTGAGTAGTCTCAGTGGGTAAAGTCACTTGCTGCCAAGTCTGAGGATCTGAGTTCAGTCCCTGGGACCCACACGGTAGGAGAGAACTGGCTCTGACAAGTAGAAGGTGACAGTGTCATGTCACAATGTTAAGGTCAAAGGTTGGATTTATTGGTATGAAATCATGACATGAGGGGCCTGAGTGGAGATGGGGGCAGGGGAAGTACGGGATACACTCAGCGTCAACATGCAACATATATATTAATCATGGTGAAATGTCTTCATCTCACACAGTACCATGAACAATGAAAACGAAAGTCTGTAAAATAATAATAAAAAGAAAGTATAGACCAAGAAGAGTGGATGGAACCGAGCTGGGCCCAGGAAACCTAGTTTTCCAGATTGCTCAGTCTGGAAAACTCCACCCAGGTGCCTGCCGGGCAATTCTACACAGAGATCAGCGCAGCCTCCACAGCCTTCCAGAGGATGGTGGGATCTGCTGGCCTGTGACTGGATGTGGAAAGGACATTTATCAAGCTACCAGGAGGTTAAGTTCATCGCTGCATTTCGCTCTCTCTTCCTTCCAGACCCTCCCGGGCTTTGTTTAATGTTACGGACAGATGGTGCTGAGGAATTTCAGGTGGCCGCTGATGGCGTTTCATTTTCCTTGATTTTTTTTTTTTTTCTGCTCACATTCAATCCAGTAGTAAATCACTCTTGTTTCCCTGCATCAGATGCTTGTTGGTTTCCCAACGCCAGCACCAAATATTTGATCCTTCAACTGTAAGGGCGCTTCCTGCTCCTCCTCCAAGTGTAGCCCCTTGTGATGGCACCATCTGTTAATCCGACGTGGGGAAGAAACGAGGACCAGTTTCGTGAATGTTGCAACTGATTGGTTATCAAGTGGTATTTAATTAGTTTGTCTCTGATTGTCATATCATTAGAGATATCTACCATATCCCAAGCTCCACACCAGCACATGGAAGAATTTTCCTTTGTCAAAAGTCAGGAAGGGCAGAGACTCATGTTGGCAGCCCTGCCTGGGAGAAGGCAGCTGGGCTCCCAGGGCTGTGGGTTTTTGACTGTTGGAGGCATCTCCTCTTCAGAGCTCTGCCTGAACTTGCTCCTCACCTGTGCCATACAGCAAGGTGAAGAGCAAGTGACGAGGACACCGTGTGTGTTGCTTTTCTATCTTCCTGGCCTCTGCTCTCTGGATCACAGTGAAGAGAAAAGTGGCTGAGAGCTGAGTGGTTCCCTGTCCTTCTGGGAAGACATTCACACCCTCTGCCCACCAGTGTATGTGTCAAGGGACAATAGAGGTGAGGACTGGGAGCAGGAAGCTCCGTCTTCATTCCTCTGTGCTCTTCTCAAAGCTAAGAAGGCAGAGACACTGGCGACAGTGACTGCCATGAACCTAACAGGGGAAGCTTACCACTATTGCAGTCCCCACAGTCAGGTACCAGCTAACACATGATATATATTATATATAGCAATATGATGTAATATAACACTATGATCATCATGGTGGTTATTCAGGGTGCTAATACAACCCTTCTCTACAGAGAAGCTAAGGCTGTGGTCACAGGCCTTGACCATCGTGGTGGCTAATGTGCAAGAGCCTAAGAAACTTCTGCTAATAAGCTGATCACCCATGAACCATTTGTTATATGCAGTCAGCATTCTCCAGAGGAAGAAAATCATCAAAATGAATACGTAGATTACAAAGCAGATTCATCATAGTGGTTTTCCAGATACAGGCTGGGTGATAGAACGGTGGTTGTCTGCACACTGGAGAGACTGAGGTTGAGAACTGGTAGTGGTTCAGCCCGTGAGGCTGGAGGCTCACCCATCTGGAGCTGACGGCCTGGAAGATTCCTGGAGAGAAACCTGTCTTCAGTTCCTCCTGGAAGACCTGATGAGGCTGGTTCTAATGTCAGTGGAGGCAACACCAAGAACAGCCACAGAGTAGATGCACTTACCAGCCAGAAGTGAAGGCAAGCAGGTATGGCAGGATGGCTTCCTTTCCTCTGAACCTTCTTTTTTGTTTGTTTTGTTTTATTTTTTTTCTGTTTATTTATTTATTAAAGATTTCTGTCTCTTTCCCTCTACTACCTCCCATTTCCCCCCTCCCCCAATCAAGTTCCCCTCCCTTGTCAGCCCATAGAGCTATCAGGGTTCCCTGCCCTGTGGGAAGTCCAAGGACCACCCACCTCCATCCAGGTCTAGTAAGGTGAACATCCAAACTGCCTAGGCTCCCACAAAGCCAGTACGTGCAGTAGGATCAAAAACCCACTACAATTGTTCTTGAGTTCTCAGTAGTCCTTATTGTCTGCTATGTTCAGCGAGTCCGGTTTTATCCCAGGTTTTTTCAGACCCAGGCCAGCTGGCGTTGGTGAGTTCCTGATAGAACATCCCCATTGTCTCAGTGTGTGGGTGCACCCCTCGCGGTCCTGAGTTCCTTGCTTATGCTCTCTCTCCTTCTGCTCCTGATTTGGACCTTGAGATTTCTGTCCGGTGCTCCAAAGTGGGTCTCTGTCTCTGTCTCCTTTCATCGCCTGATGAAGGTTAATATTCAGGAGGATGCCTATAAACCTTCTTGTAGGCCACTCAGGAAGATACCAATCATTCTGGGGAGGACTTCCTCCCGCAGTTACTATTTTCTGAAAATTGACTCCCAGTCTTGTCCACTTGATTCTATATCTAATCAAACTGATAGCCAAGATTAACTATCACACATGCACACACACACACAGACACACAAACACACAGACACAGAGAGAGAGAGAGGAGAGAGAGAGAGAGAGAGAGAGAGAGAGAGAGAGAGAG
Organism: Microtus ochrogaster; assembly: GCF_000317375.1. Taxonomy (NCBI): domain Eukaryota; kingdom Metazoa; phylum Chordata; class Mammalia; order Rodentia; family Cricetidae; genus Microtus; species Microtus ochrogaster. The sequence continues at coordinate 751,941 of NW_004949108.1, read as the reverse complement.
AGAGAGAGAGAGAGAAGAAATAAGAATATTCCTGAAAAAAGAAATAAGGATAGATAAGGTTCAGACATTTTCTCCAACTTGAAAATTATTTTAAATCCTTTATTTTCTGGCTTGTTAGGTATAAAAAACCCTCAGAATTATATTTCATATCTAAAGATTTTCTACAAACCAAACGTATTTATATCAAATAACCTTACTTGCTTGTCTACATAGGAGTGCCGAGGAGAAAGCTACCTAAGACATGGCTGGTCAGTGTGTCAACTGCATATTGAGTGACGTGTCCATTTCCACACCCTCAGTCCTGCGACGGTTCTGCACACGCCACGGATGGTTCAGCAACCTCCACCCATCCCAGTCAAAAGGTGCTCAGCGTTGGTGAGTTCTGTTCCACATCTTGCTTTTCCAGGCAAGGTACCTTGGTTTGGATCTTTCCTGGATAAACTTTTGTTGGGGTAGGGAGGGCAGGCTGGCTTCAGGGTTACTGTCGAGACACCGGAAGCTACCTTGGGCTTTTAAAGATTGGCTTTTCTGAGCTATGGGGCAACCTTGCCCTCTGCTAACTCTTCAGCTCTGAACAAGCTCTTAGAAATGACAAAACTTTTGAAAATTATTTGGAGTACCACTCCTAAGAGTCAGATAGGGTTTCTCTGTGTAGCTTTGGTGCATATCCTGGCACTCGCTATATAGAACAGGCCTAACTTGAATTCACAGAGATCTGCCTGCTTCTGCCTCCTGTGCTCCACCAAGGCCCAGTGAGGATTGGGTTCTTGACACAGGGCAAGGGTTTTGGTGAGAGGAATGTTCTCTCACCAGAAAGGCCTTTTTCTCAAAAAGAAAGCTAGCCTCATGGTAAATGGAAAAAGAAGACTTAGGTGCAACTCCAGGGTGAGTTTTTGGCCGCTCCTCGATGCTGCTCATGATCCCCACTGGAAGCAGAGAGTGGCTTGTCTCCTCTCTACCACAGGAAAAGACAGAACTATTTCCTAGTGGCTGACGTAGTCGTGCTTACAAGGGTACTACAACCACCCTGGGGTGGGGCTATGCTGACCCAGATCCGGAGACCTTTGTGGAGCAGAGGTCCACAGGGAGAGCTATCCCCAGGCTGATAGATTGCACTTGCCTGGGGCTGGCATCATGTATGAGGGTAGGAGCAGAGCCATCAAGTCCTGGATGCTGTCTAGAGACCTGAAGTTGTTTCCCCCCAGCAGAATTTTCACTCCACAGGTTCTAAGGGCAGCATAGGCCTGCTCAGTTACAGGCAAACAGCACGCAGAAATAGATCTCTGATAAAGATATCCACGAGGTGATTTGCTCAGGCATTTAGCAGCAGAGTACAGCTCCGGGCTTTCCAAAGCATTCAAGCCTGGGCTCCAGGGAGACCACCAAGACTCCATCTCTGTAGGGTCAACTTTGCTGTCTACTCCATTAGACAGCCTCAGGAACAAAAGACCTTTCAGGCTGACTTGGCTTGGGAGCTAGAGAGGTTGGCTTCTGAACAAGGCTGGCTACCCTGAGCAGGTGACTGACCTCCTGGGCAATGTCTTCTCAACTTTGTAATGACGTTGGGTGGGAATTCCGTGAGGTCAATTACTGGGATGGGCCCTTTACAGCCAGATGCCAGCTCATTAGCTCTTATGGCTCCTTCTTTTGTAGATGGTGGTGACACTCCTCTGTATTAATGTGTCCTTCTTCCTGCTTTTCTGAGAATGGTATGCTTCATACTCATGCAAGAGATGCCTGCATTAAAACATTGGTTCTGCTCCCAACCTGGACCTTCCTGTAGGGTATGGAGCCTCTGGCTTCTACTCCAAAGATACTGCATTATGAGTTATGACTCCTGTGTTGTCATAGGATGTGAACAGAGATGAAGAAAGTATGGGATGCCCACACACATACCAGAGTGATGCAAGGGACTTTGGCCCTAGATAGAGAAGTTTCCATGTACATGGAAAGCCTAAAGATTACACAGTTGTCAGAGCCCAGTGTTGCAAGGAGCCGCTTTTTGCTTTTTCATTCCCAGCTAGCTTAGACCCAAAATAATCACACAGAAACTGTATTAATTAAATCACTGCTTGGTTCATTAGCTCTAGCATTTTATTGGCTAAATCTTATATTAATTTAACCCATTTCTATTAATCTGTATATTGCCACGTGGCTTTGGCTTACCAGGTAAAATTCCTAGCGTCTGTCTCTGGCAGTTCCATGGCTTCTCTCCCACTCCACCTCCTTTATCCCAGCATTCTGTTTAGTTTTTCCTGCCTAGCTCTGTTCCCCTACAGCTCTGCTATAGACCCAAAGCAGTTTCTTTATTAACCAATGGTATTCACAGCATACAGAGGGAAATCCCACATCAGCCCAGGACCTGAAAGTGGAGCTGATGGCCACGAAACAGGCAGTTTATCAGAGGAGTAGAAGGGAATGGAAGATAGAGAGTGTAGGTGACCCCCACTGCACCCTATGCTATGGAAGAAGGTATCCGAGTATGCCACAGTCACTCTCCAGATGGCACGGCCAAGGTTGTCTACAGTTGAGGGCCATCTTGACAATCAGAGGCCCAATGTTGAATTACAGATTTATTGGTTTATCACTAATATTTGATTTAGTCTTATAAACTATATTTCATGATTGAGACCAAATTCTAACAGTGGCTTGGTTTGGATGTAAGGAGGAAATAGCTCTCATTTCTTAGTACCCTTGAAACAAGGAAATGGAGTGCATCCAGCTTTATTTTACTAGATTGCTTCCTTATTTATTTTAGAATTGTTTGTATTTCTGCGAACAATACCCCTGGATTTTTTAAAAAGACTGCTTTACTTTTGTTTTATATGTGATACTGTTTTATATGTGATACTGTTTTGCCTGCATGTCTGTGTGTGCACATACACATACAGTGGCCATGGAGGTCACAAAAGGACATTGGATCTCCTGAAACCGGAGTCAGAGAGGGTTGTGAGCCTTCATGTGGGTGCTGGGAATTGAACCTGAATCCTCTGCAAGAACAGCCAGTGCTCTTAACTTTTGAGCCATCTTTCCAGCCCCACTACTGACCTTCAATAGAGACTGTTTTAAAACTGCCTTGTTTTGGACAGTATGAACATTTAACAATATTTGTCCTTCCTAATCAGGAATATGAATCTTTCCTGTCCTTCGTACCATGGATGTGGGGTTTCCCTTTGTATTCTATAAATACCATTTGTGAATAAAAAAATTGCTTTGGACCTATAGCAGGGCAGAAGTTAGGTAGGTGGGGAAAACCAAACTGAATGCTGGGAGAAAGAAGGGTGGAACAAGAGAGATGCCATGTAGCCCACCTGGTGACAGATGTCGGAACTTTAGCCAGTAAGCCACAGGCATGTGGCAATACGCAGACTGATAGAAATGGGTTAAATTAATATGTGAGAGTTAGCCAATAAGAAGCTATAGCTAATGGGCCAAACAGTGATTTAATTAATACAGTTTCTGTGTGATTATTTTGGGGTTAAGTGGCTGGAACTAACTAGTGGCTCCTCTAACACACCTTCATTGTCGGGCTTCCTGTTTGGTAGGTAGGCTGTAGCAGAAAGGTTTTCTGTCGGGTCTCTGGCTGCGTTTATCCCTGCTGTATTATTTGGATGCTATTGTAAACATGAATTTCTTTTCATGATTTCATTTCTACATTTTTGTCCTTAGTTTGTTTATTGTTGAGTTTTTCATTTTTTAATAAAAAAATTTAGAGGTGGGGGTTTGAGACAGGAACTTGCTATATAAAATGGGCTGGACTGAGTTAGACCTGACCATGTTCTGGGGAGGACTGTGGAAGGTCTTTGGAACTTTGGTCTGAAGAGCTATTGAGTGTTGAGAGTTCCGTGGACTGCTCTGTAGGAGCTTGGAAGAAGAGAATGTTGAGAGCAGTGAAAATGATGGAGGCCTTGCCTGGCTTGCCATGTTTCAGAGGGAAGCAAAGACTCTACTGAGCCATTTGTGTGAAGAATTCATGGTGTCCGCTCAACTGGAGCTGAGGAATCAGTTATGGTTAACAAAAGACCAACATCATTGAAATGAAGTCGTTTGGAGACTGTTTCCTCAGGCTCAGCACATGGAAGCTGAGTTCTAGAAGTGGTCAACCACAAGCTGGCAGCCCAACGTGGTTGTTTAAGGGCTACCTAGGTGGTCCTGGTTTTGAGGGGTCATGGAGAACTGGAGAACAGCTGAACCCTGGTCCTGTGTGGTTAGAGTTCCTGAAAAGAGTCCAGGAGAGGCTACGGGTGAACGTGCATCCCAGTTGTCACAAGAGACCCCAGCATTTTGGAGATGCCAGGACTGTGGGATGGCCTCCAAGAACGGCAGAAGTGGTGGAGTGGAACCAGCTGGAGCCCAGATGACAAGGTGACAAACTGTGTGTGCCGCACGGGGCACAGCCAGAAAGGTGGCTCAAGCACCTGGGAGGAGTCCAGAAGACTGTGGGTAAATCCCAGATATTGGACATGAAATTATTTACTCTGTTGGAGTTGGATTGTTTTGTTCAGATTGTGACCATGCCCTGGTTCTTCCTTTCTTTGACGTAAGAAAGTGTTTGGCTAGTTTTTTAGTTTATAGGAGCCCACAGTTAAGAGACTTTAAGTTTTAAAAGAGGTTTGGATATTAAAAGAGACAGACCTTTAAAGTGTTGCGTTGGTAAAAAAAAAAAAAACAAAACACTAAGCTTTTAAGCTTTGTAATATGGTTTATATCTGAGATATTTATTAATCTCAGATCTTGGAGATGAACATCCCTTCCCGCTCCCCTCCCCAAAAAAGGAAAGGGAAAGGTTATGTCCTAAGAAGTGCTGTGTGTCAAAAGTTATCAAGTGCTGGCTGACTTTATGTCAACTTGGCACAGACTAGAGTCATCAGAGAAAAGGGAGCCTCCGTTGAAAAAATGCCTCCATAAGATCAGGCCGTAGGCAAGCCTGCAGGGCATCTTCTTATTTAGTCATTAATGGGGGGAGGACCCAGGTCATGGTGGAGGTGTCACCCCTGCACTGGGCAGTCTTGAGTTCTATAAGGAAGCAGGCTGAGCAAGCCCTAGGAAGCACACCAGTAAGCAGCACCCCTCCATGGTCACTGCATCAGTTCCTGTCTCCAGGGTTCTACCCTGCTGGAGGTCCTGACTTGCTTAGATGATAAACATGATGTGGAAGCATGAACTGAGAAGACCTCTTCCTCCCCAAACTGCCTTGGTACCAGCATTTCATTGCAGCGATGGTTATCCTACCTATGAAAATCACCACGTGGAATTCCCCTCTGTAATTATTTGTTGAGATGTACCCAATTTTTGTCATGAGGGGATGCTGAACTTTCCAAGTGATTTTCTTCTGATCCCTTGAGATGATCGTGTGGTTTTTTTTACACTTCATTCTACTAGTATGATGGGTAGCATGGATTCTTTTGGATATGCTAATCCAGTCTCACTTATCAAGAACCCCATTTAATCACCTTGGAAAGTGAGCCTGTTGGCTAGTATTTTGTCAAGTGTCTTTATACCTATGTCCATTGATACACTGGCCTGCAGGTTTTATTAACTCCTGGTATCTCTGGCTTTCATATAAGGCTTTGGATTTTTTCTTTCCATTTTTCTCTCCCTTGGAAGAATTTTAGTAGAACCGATGTTAGCCCTTCTCTGAAATGGTTGATAATGACCGTTTGGAAGCCATCTTGGTATTTTCTTTGCTGTAAGATTTTGTGTTGCTTCACTTCCTTACTTGTCATTTGTCCCACTGAGACTCCAGGATTAATTCAGTCTTGGCAGGCTTCGTGTTTCTAGGGGTTTATCCATTTTTTTTCTTATGTATAGTTTCATCATAGACCTTATGATCTGTTTTATCAGTGAGCAGCCCGTCAGAATGCCCACTCACCTTTGACTTCATTTACCTGAGATTTGTCTCCGTGTTTCTTAGTTAATGTACTTGGTTTGAATCTTCTCTGGTGCTCAGGGACATCACGTGGCTGGGGTGGAAGGCCTTGCTCTCCACAGGCTCCTTCCAATACTCCTAATCTTCCCTAACTCCCACCCCGTCAATGTGACACCAGGAACGAGGACACAGAAACACAAAGCAGAGGCAACGACAGCACAAGAGGGGAAAGGCATTTGTTCAATTGATTTTATAGTAACACAGAAAGTCACACAAGGAATGTCACTTTCCATCAAACACACACTCCCTAGCAGTCTTGTAATTCATCAGGGAGTCACATGTCAGGTGCTGTGTTTCCACAGCAACCGGAGACAACAACTCCCTCCCTGCTCCCCCTTCTCCCCCCTCCTTCACCTCCATTCCTTCCTTTCCTCCCTCCTTCCCACCTTCTTTTCTGCCTTCTTTTGTTCCTTTTTGCTTTCATCCCCCTTTTAATCCCTCTGTCTACTCCTCTCTCTGGACTGCAGGCAGTTAAGGTTTTCTGAAGCATGGACAAGAAAACAAATGCCTCATGCCTGCATGCTATCACGGAACTTACAATTAGCCACAGTGGAGCTTGTACTACTGGCCTTTACCACATCCACATGGTGCAAAGGCTTCTGGGCCCCACATCAGCACCAGGCATCCTTTTTGTCCTGGGGCAAGGTGGGCAGGAAACACATTTTCCTTGTGTTGTCCTTGAGAGCTGATTCAATTACTAGGTGGCCCCTGGGATGGTGGTGTGCCAGTATTTTGACATTATTTTTGGCACAAAATTAATGACAAACATTTCTCCAAACCATGCAGGTTTCAAAACATAAGATTCAAACAGTGTAGTGCCTCTGGCTGCAAACCGGCCTGGCTTCTGTGTCAGTTTTTGTTTTAGTCTCTGTGCTTGGAATTATGGGAGAATTAATGACCCTTCATTAGTTTTTCCTTTTGTGCTTCCAGTTATAACAGCGCACATGGAGATCTCGTTATGGGGGTATTTGTCCTACAGTAGGATTTGAATGCACATCTTTGTCAAGAACTAGTATTCTTGCCTCCTTAACAGAAAGACCAAGCACTGAAAATCTAGACTGAAGCACTGTGTGTCTGGTTGGCTCCCTGGGGTGGCAGGAACTATAAAATCTATTATGTCTGACAAACAACAGAATTAAAAAAAACTAACTTGTTTCGATCTTTGATTAGAGACCAGAGGACTATGTAGTAACACCAGCTGATCATGGCTTTATTTGAAATAGATAAACTTCGTATTACAAACTGTCTTTCTTTTGTATTTTGTCAATGGAGAATAATGCTGAGGTGAGAGGCTGAGATGGAGAACAAACCAGCATCAATATTTTGGGCTCCACAGAATTTTTGATAGAAAATCGAGTAATCCCACATGACACCAGAGGCAGCGAAGCCATCCTGTGGGTGAGACATTCCAGGGCATCAGGCACCTGTCAGTCTGAGATGCTCACAATGTGTGGCTTCGGCCACTAAGGCTCCTGATTCTCATCACCTCATGGTTTGGTGGGCACGTGCGAGGCCAACATCAGCATAGCGAGTGCGCTCCAACACCTCTCCCGAGAAGGCATGCTCTTGTTTGTGGGCATGTGCGAAGCCAACATCAGCATAGTGAATGCGCTCTAAAACCTCTCCCGAGAAGATGTGCTCTTGTTTGTGGGCACGTGCAAAGCCAACATCAGCATAGTGAATGTGCTCTAAAACCTCTCCCGAGAAGATGTGCTCTTGTTTCCCGTTTGGAATTCTTTTACCTACTCAACTGCATCTTAAAAATAATAACACTTTTATTATCTCATGTTTTATTCATCAAAACCTATATAACTGTCAGTCAAGGCTTCTGATCAACCCAAGATCCCCAATGCTGTCAACACAAGCATAAACAGCAACCAGGCAAGGAGAAGGGCTTTTTATAGATTGATGGGCTCGGGGTGGATGCCAGTCATTTGCTTTATGTTGTTGGCTAGTCATTTCATCTCTGTGTCTCTGTTTCTGAGTCGCTGAACCCCTGCGCTTCTCTAAGATGTGTGCGTTCTTATAGTGACCTTGTGTGATGCCTACAAAGACAGCAGAGGTTCTGCAATCAGGGACCCCTGGGCCGTGTATGTTCTGTGAAACAGAGTAAGGAAATATAACATAGCTGTGGGGTTTTGTTGAAGATGTGTGTTACATACTAATGCAAAGAATATGGAACTGTGATGGAGGACAGGGCACGTGTTATGTGTATAGTGACTTAGGAAGTAACAGCCACTGTTTCAAAGCCCTGAGGTGCATGCACACTCCTCTGACATCCTTTGTGTAGGCATCGTACGTGGTTATGCATGCCCGACTAACAGCGATCCTGTTTTTCACAGTGCTTTCCGGCCCACATAGCCAGAAGTGGTCAGTACGGAGAGAATCCGAGCTCCTCTCTGCCACAGCCTCTAATTTCCTAGCACTCTGCACAAGTGACACAAGAGTTGAGGACATTGTCATCTTCTTATATTTACATAGAAAAACCATTGTGGGTCCGATATCTTGTGCCCATTTGTATGTTGAAGCCACTGATATCCATATAACTAAAGGTTGTTGTGAAATGGATCCCTGGAGGAGAAAGAGGGTCTTGAAAGGGAGATTTTCAGCTATTTTCCTTGTGGCACACAGCTGCTAAAGAAAGCTGAGAACCGGGTATAAGTGCATGGGAAGACACCCACATGCTTATGCTGTTGAAAGGTGCACACATTCATTGTTTATTTTTACAGTGATGTGTTTGGATATTTAAGGAACAAACTCGGAGAGTTCCCCAAGTAATTTGTGTCAAGTCAGTGATGAAGAGCAGGGATGCGTCTGCCTGCAAGTCTCAGATGAGATGGCCTTCATCTCCACCTCATTCTGTAATTGTATGGTCAGTTCAGTAATTGCTGGGGAGAAGGAAGCATCACTGGTGGCTCATGGGACGTTGTGGGTATGCTTGTGTGTGTATGTGTGTGTGTGTGTGTGTGAGTGTGTGTGTGATATCATATATATGATATATATTTCTTTTTTAATATTTATTTATTTATTATGTATACAATATTCTGTCTGTATGCCTGAAGGCCAGAAGAGGGCACCAGACCTCATTAAAGATGGTTGTGAGCCACCATGTGGTTGCTGGGAATTGAACTCAGGACCTTTGGAAGAGCAGGCAATGCTCTTAACCACTGAGCCATCTCTCCAGCCCCAATGATATATATTTCTAAAAACTTGTATATTCTTACACACATAATAGTCTTACATTTTCTTTAATGCAAAATATGCCATCAGTGTATATAGATCAAAATGACCACCATGTTCCCATTTTCACTATGGGAGTCTCCAGGGGAAGACACCTCTGTTTTCCTAGTGTGAGTATTCTTGTGGACAACTCCTAATTATCTGGAATCCTAGGTCTTTGGATAGAGAATTAAGATGTATCTTCCTCTGGCCATGTGAAAATGGAAAGCCTTAATTTTCCAGAGCAGGAGAAGAGATCCATAGATACGAGTCAGAGGTTTTTACTTGGTAGGTTTTATCCTACTGCTTCTAATTACTGGTGTCTGGGATGTGAGAGAAGTCTTCTAAAAAGTATCCCATCTTCCCAGATGTTGGTCTGTGATCCGCATTCAGACTTAGACACATTTGATTTCTCTCAGCCCTCTGTCTTAGGAGTAAACCTCCTGAGAGCCATCAAAAGCTCACTTTGCTTGCCTGGAGGCCATGGTTTCTCACAGAGAAATAGAAGCTTGTCTCACATGCTCACAAAGTTCTCTAAGACAGCAGGCTAGGCATAGGTCTTTCTAGATGATGGAAAAATACAGGAAGGATGCTGGGGCAACCTCAGGCTTCTGTCTGCTCCAGGGCCCACTCAACAGCAGAAAACTACTGATGTCGGATTCCCCTCTGTATGCTGGGAATACCATTGGTTAATAAAGAAACTGTCTTGGGCCAAGCAGTGTTTTAAATAATATAGTTTCTGTGTGATTATTTCGGGTTTGAGCTGCTGAGCAGCCAGAAACAAACAAACAGCTTCCAACTACAAACTACACGGGTCTGTTCCAAGAAACAGCAGGCTACTTTGAGGCTTCACAGGGAATGCTGGTACCCATGACCCTGAAGTTAAATAGCATCACTATCACTTGTGGAGTTGGGCTCCTCCTCCTGCCCCATCTGTGCTCTGGCTGTACCCCTGAGAACTACCACCATTAATATCCCAACAACACTAGATTTGGTGGGCACACCTTAGATGTTCAACAGGGCTTTTATTTGTTCTGATTTTATTATTACTATTATCTGTGCATGTATGGGGGAGTGTGTGCACATACATATGCATGAATTAGTTAGCAGATACTGAATAAAGTCTAGCTTGAAGCCTCTTGACTCTGCCATTAATAATTCCTTTGGTTTTGACAAAGTTACAGTTCCTTCCAACAGATTTGTAGTAGGATAGATGAGTGTTGATTGACATCTGTAAAACACTTAACCCAAGGACCTAATAAGTTATGTATTTCAACACTCAGTCCTAGGAAACAAGAAAAGTCATTACTGGGTTTTGAGTGGCTGAGGGGTGTGTGTCTAGACACTGTGTGTGACAATGTCCTTTCGTCCAACCTCCAAGGTCAGAAGCAACTCCAGCTAGCCTCAAAGACTCTCTCTATACAATGATGACAGAGACACTTACCCTCTTTGTTAGGAATGCAACTCAGGGATTTTTGGATGCTGGACCAGCATTTCACTAACTGTGCTACCTAGTCCCACCCTTGCTCAGTAAAGTTGCATGCTGATGGCACTTCCTCTTCGTGGTACATCACATCCCTGCAGTCTTTGCTGAAGCTCGATGGAGCACACAGCTCTCTTTTTACAAAAGGCCTGATAGGAATGTGTCAACCTTCTCTACATTGGGCATATTTGAATCCTTAGAGCTGGCTATTCTGGACATCTGTAGAGTTCAAGCCCTGAATTCTAATAGTGAATTAATTTCTTTGCCTTGATTTGGACACCAAAATTATCTGAAAGATTCTGGCTGTCATCCAGCAAACATGCTCCATTTCAGGGATCCCTCTGTTTCCTGGGTCTGCTTAGCAATATGGAAAACTGTAGGAAGATCTTTCCTTTCATCTCTTATTCGGATAGCCCAGGCCCCAATGCTCTCTGCTTCTTTGGCTAAACACACATGCACGTATATGATCCATGTCTTCTGCAGTTAATTATGCTTAGCTCTGTGAGCACCTTGTTACCTTTTCTCAGAGCCTGCCTTTTTACAGCTTTGAAATTATCAGGCTTTTAGGAAGCAGAAGTAACACATGTTTATGTGTGTGATCTAACGTCTACCCAAGTGTGTACCCAAAACTTTGGCCAGCCCAATAAGAGAAACCAGTCTATTTTACTTCTGTAGCCATTTCAGCATCTCCTCCCTACTGCTTGGCAAAGACACTTCTTCCTACTTGAGACTTGACCACAGTTTAGGAAAGTCCTGTAGTGAGACCGTTCCTTCCAAGGCTGCTGGGATAATGCAAGGGTTCCACTTGGTCCCCTGGGCTGAGAGACTTGTTCAAAGAGAGTGGCACCAGTCACAATAGAAGAGGCCCATTTTATCTGTGGCTTCCTCCATGACTTAGCTTCATCTCCCATTGCTGTCATGAAATGCACTGATGATAGGAACTGTAATGGAGAAAAGTTTGTTCTGGTTCATCATTCAAGGGTATAGTTGGGAGTTCAAGGCCTAAGGAGCTTGAAGGAGCTGCTTATTTTGTATCTACAAGTGTAAGTAGAGATCATGAAGGCTCCTGTGTCTACAGGTGTGAGTGGAGAGCATGAAGGCTCCTGTGTCTACAGGTGTGAGT
>NW_004949108.1:726914-738765 GCF_000317375.1 Microtus ochrogaster | reverse complement strand
CATGAAGGCTCCTGTGTCTACAGGTGTGAGTGGAGGGCATGAAGGCTCCTGTGTCTACAGGTGTGAGTGGAGCAGATGAAGGCTCCTGCTTTACCAACTGTCTCCTTACATAGGCCAGGATCCCAGGAAACTGATTCCCATTTTTAGGATGGCTCCTTCCACTCGAGTTAGCCTAATCAACACAATCTCTCAGGCAAGACCGGAGGCTAAAAAGCTTCCTCTTGAATGGGCCTCAAGGCTTGTTTTTCAGGTGACTCCGGCTCCTGTCATGCTGTCAATCAATACTGTTAGGCTTAGGGAGAGGGTTCCTGTGAGACTGCTGCTAAAGATAGCTTGTGCACTAGCAGTGACACTTTTAACCTTCCCGTAACACACACATCCATTACCTATAATGGGACAGTTCACCGACTTACAGAGGGAAAGTTCATCATCCATAACACACAATGCATTTGATCTGAAGCCTTCACAGCTGATACGCCTTTGTGTGTGTGTGTGTGTGTGTGTGTGTATGTGTGTAAGTTGTACACATGCGTTTTGCAGCTGCACATGTGTGCATACTTGTGCATGTGCATATAGATCAAATGAGATTAGTAGAACTTTTACTCTAATGTATTCCCTTGAGACAGGGTCTCTCCATGAACTGGAGCTAAGCTGGTGGTCAGCAAGCCCCAATGATATTCCCGTCTTCACTCCATACAGTTCTAGGGTTATAGGCATGTTCAACTTGAACACAGGCTCTAGGGTGTGAAGAACATGGGTCTTCATGCTTATACAACAAGCACTCATATCCATGGGGCCATCTCTTCATGCTAGCTGGTAGGAATTTATCTAACTTCTTACACAGACCAAAGTACTAACCAACAGGATCACAACAATGAGAAAAATAGTTGCTCTTCGTACAAGGACTCACCATGCGGTGGGCAGCTCGCCAAGCATCTTACAGGCATCATTTGATTCAATCATTTTAATCCCCCCTTGGGAAACACAGTCTCCTAAATGTACAGAAGAGACGAGGGAGAATTCCAGAGCTGAGATAGGTCACAAACATGAGTCTGAGCTGGTGAGTGGAGGAGCCAGTGTTCTGGTCCAAGCTTTTCACTCTTGCATGCTGTGCCTGCTTGGTTCTCATTTTATTCCACTGGGGATTGAATTTTGCAGTCATGGTTGTAATGATTTGATTAGGAGTGACATTCGAAGTCCCCCCCCCTTTTGTGATTTCACTTTGTAAACTCTTCGTAACTGATTTTAAAGATACCAAGAGTCATTTAAAATCACTCTGTTAAAATTTTGCACAATGCCCCTGCCCATCCCACTTCTACACAGTGTCCCATCCCATCTGTCCATAAAAGGTCGTAAATAACTCCACTGTGCTCTTTTCTCTTCCTAAGACTGACTTCAAACTTGCTATGTCTCTAGCAATGACCTTGAACTTCTTATTCTCCTGCCTTCACCTCCTGAATACTGGTATTACTAATTGCCACCACACCTGTCTTTGTGTGGCCCTAAGGAGGGCTTCACGCATGCTAGGTGACCAAGCTACCAGCTGAGCTCCATGCACAGTGCCCTGACTGCCTTAGTTCAAGCTTGGCCCATGGATGTTTTGACACCTCTTGGCTCCTCTCTTTGGAGGGGGCACTTTCAAAGTTTTCCCTTTTGTGTTAAGATGTAGCATAGGGCATTTTCTAAGCAGGTGGCCGAACACAAGGTACATTTATCTTTACTGAGTTTAGGAGAGCAGAGGTCAAAATTGAGGAACAGGTCAGCCAAGAAACTATAGAAGAACCCACTTTGTGCCTCTTCTAGAATAAGTTACAATCTTCATTTCTTGACTCTGGTGGTGTAGACCTCCTGGGTCTTCTATGGCCATCTGTGCATCTTTCTGAGCACCCCTTTGCCTTCTCTATATTGGACATATGTAATGTGTTTGGAGCCCACCCAGACAGCACAGGATAAATGCCTCTAGATCCCAAACTAATCCTAATTCTATGCCATATGGGGTAATAGTTACAAGTTTTAGTGGCTAAGCTGTGGGTATAATTTTATTCGGAGAGGATTCTTGATCATGTCTTCTGCTCTTCTTTAATCACCCTAGTTTTTAAAAATAATATCCACAGCCTCAACTGTCTGAGCTCATCTCTCTCTCTCTCTCTCTCTCTCTCTCTCTCTCTCTCTCTCTCTCTCTCTGTCACACACAGGTCTGCAACAGCAAGCAGAAAGATTTTTGGCCATCGTAGGACTACCCTTGTTTTTCAGCAGGATCAAACTTCCACTTGTACTTATTCGGCTGCCAGTCAGATTCCCATTGCTATGACAAAATGTTCAAGATAGCAAGCCTGTAAAGTTTGTATCTAGTTCTGAAATATCTAGTCCACTGGAGGCCACTTCCTGATGATTGCCTCCATGGTGAGGCAGCAGGTCACTGTGGAAGCAAGCAGTGGGGTCAAAACACACTCTCCCATGGCCAGGAAAAGAAAAACAGGATTCAGAGCCTGTGGTCTCCCAATCCCCTTCACAGGTACATCCCAAAGTGCCCTAAGAACATCTGCTTGTCCTTATCTCCCAGCAGAGTCACCTGCTGACTGAGCCCTTTGGAAGACCTGCAGGATTACAGCAGCAGCCTCCATCAATACTGGCTCATGGTTTTATTCTCCTATACCATTTTCTTAATGTGATACACCATACTAGAGAACCACAGGGGGCCTCACAGTCTTTAATGCTTCTTACACTGCAGGTCCCCTGCCTGGAAATCCAGTCTACACTCATCTATTGAGTTGGATCTTTTGCTAGATTTTTTGGCAGCCATTATTTAACTTACCTCCATATTCATCCCCAGGAACACAAGTCCCCTCTTACTTTGTATAAATGCCTCAAAGGTACCATTAGTCTCATTCGGGTTCAGCAGCTCTCCCCGAGTCATAAACTTCTGCCACATTCATTCCTTCCCAACATCCCCACATCTACACATCTCGGCCATATCTACATTTCCCACTTCCTTATGGCTTTCCTGGTTTATTCTCTCATCTTGATGGAATATATATATATACGTATATATATATGTATACATATACATATATATGCAAAATTCATGAACGTTCTCAGGCAAATGTGAATCTGAAAATATCTCCATTTGTCTCAATTTCTTTTCATGTTGCAGTGATTTGAAAAAAAACTGGGCAAGGGTGAGTTAAGGGAGAAACGGCTTATTCAGAGTCACAGTTCAAGGGTACAGTCCATCATGTTGGGAAAGTCAATATGGCAAGTGCTTGAAGCAGTGAGTGGGTCACTTCAATGGCACATCAGGGAGCAGAGGGAGATGAACACTGCTACCTATGTGGCTTTCTTCATCTTCTATAATCCAGAATCTTCACTCAGGGATTGGTGCTTCCTTGATAAAGAAGTCTCTTCCCACATCTCCTAATATGATCAAGACATCACCACTAATGTTAATGCAGATGCTCTAAGGTCTGCAGGAAGGCTTGTATCCTAACCGATTGATTCTACAGTCTGTCGAGTTGATTATTAGTACCAACAATCAGACCACCTCAATTTTAATGTTAAAAATTCTACATGGACATGAAAACTAAGATCTCTAATCCTCCTATCTTTTCATGGTTTTTGCAACAAGGCCTTGCTTTTGGGGTTGGTTTTGGAGAAACTTGAGGTCGTTTGGGTTCCAAATTCTCTCCACATGTTCCAGCTTTGAATCTGGAAGACTTTATGATCTTTCAGCTTTCCTCCTGGTATTCTTAAGCATTTTAATGATGTTCCCTCCTTGGCATATGGCTCTTTGCCTTCTTCAGAGAGGTGTTGACTGAGATTTCTATCCTCCCTGGTCCCGCAGTCGCTCAGTCCCAAAGAAACACACAGAGGCCTACATTAATTATAAACTGATTGACCTGTTAGCTCAGGCTTCTTATTAACTCTTATAACTTATATTAGCCCATAATTGTTGTCTGTGATAGCCACGTGGCTTCGTACCTTTTTTGGTGAGGTAGTCACATCTTTCTTCCTCTGTGTCTGGATGACAACTGCAGACTTATTCTTTTTCTTCCCAGAATTCTCCTGTTCACATTGCCCCTGCTCTACTTTCTACCTGGTCATCCCACCTCTACTTCCTGTCTGGTTGTCCCACCTATACTTCCTGCCTGGCTACTGGCCAATCAGCACTTTATTAAACAAGTACAAGAAACAAATTTTTACAGGGTAAAACCATTGTCCCACAGTGCTCCCTGGGTAAAACCATTCTTCCACAGCAGAAAGGTAAAGTCTCTCATCTGGGAAGTTACACTCCTCAGATGTTATTTTTCATTTGTTTCTTCTCCAGCTTGATCATCTTTTGAACCCCTTAAATTGATAGTTGAATGCAATTACCTTACTATTGCTTGTAGTACATGGCTTCATGGAGATATCAATTATTTCATCTCATCTTTACATACAAATTTTCCTTTCCTGACTCCATCTTCAATGTCTAAAAGAAGCATCCCAGGAAGAAATTGTTTCCATGAGTTCTTCACAGAGGCAGTATTGGACTTATATCTCTAAGTGGACGTGTGCAGATACACAGAGCAACTCTCACCCAGTGGGTGATAGGACAGGACTTTGAGCTCTAGGCCTTATCCTCAAGCAATGAGGATGACATGAGGTGAGCTTACTTCTAATGCTCTCTGTAGGATTTGAACTTCTCCATCTACCCAACCTTGCTCCCCACAAACCTCTATCCATGGTTTAGATCCCCAGACCCTCATGATGAGCGTCCTCTGTCTTGGGCCTCTCTTGGTGTGTGAATATCTGGGTAAACCAGCCTGCACCTTGAAAATCAGGATTTCCATGGTAGCTTTTTTATATGCTTGGGCCATCCAGGTGCGATGGGTCCCGTACTGCACTAAACAGTGCATATATGATTTAGTGTGTAAATTTTTTTGCTGTCAGGTGACCTCCTTATAGTCATTTCTCATGAAGTCTGAATGTGACTATTCTGTTTGCCTTTTGTTGTGGTGGTAAGTACCATGATCCAAAGAAACTTGGGTAGAAAAGGGTTTATTTGGCTTACAGTTCCAGGTCCCAGTCCATCCCTGGGGAAAGTCAGGGCAAGAACTCAAAGAGGAATCTGAAAGAGCAACCATTGAGAAACAGTGCATGCTGACTCAGTTCCAGGCTCTGTTCAGCTCAGGACCGCAAGCCTATGGATAGTACCACTGAGAGTAGGGGGCTCTCTATTATCAGTCATCAATCAATACAACCTCTCACAGACATGGTCATGGGCTAATAAGATCGAATTTCATTACTGAGGTTTCCTCTTCCTGGCTGTTCCTAGGTTGTATCAGGTTGACAGTAAAACTAATCAGGTCACCAGCTGAATCTCCTGGTAGTGCTGCTTGGTTTTTCTCCCATCTGTTGCCATCTGCCTACCATTACAACTCTCTGTAAACTTATGCCATGACATCTTTATTCTGCCCTCGACCTCCCACCCCGTGGATGTGATAAAACTTGATCAAGCTAAACAATACAAAAACATGACTATTTATGTATTTATTCATATACCCTTCCCAGGGTTATTTTCTGGGGTCGCTCGCCAGTTTTCTTCATATCATGTTCCATATGTATTTTGAAGATGCAGCATCGCCACTTGCAGCTAGACTGCAGGACAGGTCATCCTCTTCCTTGACTTCCAAGATTCCTTTCTCTGGAGTGCTCAGTTTCTGTCCCAGATCCAGAAGCCATCCTGGTGGAGCTATAGCCTTTCCCAGGATGTTTTTGTTTATAGCACTTGTCCCACTGGATCTTTGGGTGTCGGCATCCATCTAGCGTCCTCAGTGGATGAAGTGTGTAAAACATTTGCGGGTGAAGGCATTTCTTCTGTGTGTATCCCATCCCGGAGAAGACGATGGGAATAGAGTCAGTGACCAATGAATACTAAGGAGATAAACAAAAGAGTCAATGTGCAACCAGATATGCTTGCTGTTAATTTGAATACGTTTAATTAAGCAATAATTAAAATCTCGTGTTATTGCTATTTTTACATTTAATAAGAGCATTCAGATTCCAAGCTTCACTTTGTGTTGCTGCATGTGTGAAAGAAGACCCAGCTTCGATGAGCAAGCACGCATTTAATTACTGTTAAGAGGGATGAATGTGAACAGATAAATAGCTTCATCTATTACCACCGCCATTTTGTACTGCTTCAGCAGAAACCCTGAGCTTTGTCCTGATCCTATGGATCTAGTTGTTTTTTTACACGGTGTCTCATTTTGTTGACGATAGTCTAAGCTCCTAGACAAATAGTCTCTAAAGTGGGGTGTGTACAAACCTGTTGTCTCTCAAAGGACATTTGTATAGCTTTGACTTCCTTCACATCCTTATGCATTTCCCCCAATTTAATAACAACATACACTGATAAATAGTTAACATCTTTCAAGGAGTATTTCAACATACATTCCTATAAACAGGGCACATTAATAAATAGAGGCTCCGATCGTACTGGCCAAGCTAACAATAGAAAACAGTAGAAGAGAACCAGTGAGTGAGAGCCCCCCCACACACTCTCCCCAAGGTTTCTTTTGTAAATGCAGACTAGACTTGATTTTGTGTTAGTTATTCCTGGTCTTTCATATTCTTATTTAACAATATTTTATGTTAAATTATTTCAGAACATTATAAAATGAGATGGCATGAACTATTCCCTAGCTTGGTTTATTTTTCTGGTCACTACTAGGATTCAGAAATCAGTATTTTATTGGGCAATACCCTTAGTTCCTTTGTTCTACCTTTGGGTAAGGCTTTGTTTTAGAAATACACCACAATTTATTAACTATTTTAGACATTTGAGTGGTGTCTTTTTTTTTTATTCTGTTGATATCACTGTTTCTGTGAACATAGATTGTAATGCTGATCTATACATTCAGTACTATTTCTCTCAGTTCTATTGAATTTTTAAAATTTTCCACATGGTTGTACTAAAGAGATCTGGGAAATGTTTTTTGATATATGTGTATACACTACCATTACACATACTATTTTTAAATGTAAATTGATGTTGTTGACTGTCTCCTGGCAAATGGAAAGTCAGCTGATGTAGTTCATTTTGGGTCTGTTGCTACCCAACACTTGTTCAAATCCTCTAAGTTATTGCAAGGACCAGATTCCCAAAAGCCATGTTTCCCAGGATGCCCTGCTTGGTTCAGACTTTGGAAAAGTGTAAACCAGCTGAGCAAAAGCACCAACTCATTTTCAGTCCACATGGATGTGTAGACACACTTCTAGCATCCATCCGTAGGGTGATGTGAATCTCTGGTGTCCACCAGAGATGGGTCATTAAGGCCATCACCATCTCTCTCTAGATTAGTGGCAGCAACTTCCCATATCTGGGTACTCATTCCTTTCAATGTGTTTGTGTGAAGGGATTCTAGCCAGCCTGAGTTTGAGAAACGTGGTTCAGACAGGTCTTGCCCTTCTCCAACATTTCCTTTGCCTTGCTAAAATCCATTAGATTTCTGAACCTCCACAGGAGCAGGTACAAGAAAGCCACCATTGAGGGAGCAGGTCTGAGTTAGAAACCTCTGAGAGACGAGTGTGAATCAATGCCCTCTGAGGTAGCAGGTCTGAGCCAGTGACCTCTGCCAGAGTAAGCCCGAGCCAGCTATTATAACCAGACTAGGACCCAGCCAGCAACCTCTGCCTGAGCAGGCCTGAACGAGCAATCTCCACCATAACAGGCCTGAGGCAGCAATCCCCACAGGAGCAGGTACAAGGGAGTTACCATGGAAGGAACAAGCCCAAACCAGAAACCTCTGTGGGTCTATGTGTGAGTCAGGGACCTCCAAGGCAGCAGGTCTGAGCCAGAGAACTCTGCAGGATCAGGCCAAAGCCAGGAGCCTGGAGTAGGCCCAGGCCAGGGACATCTACAGAATCAGGCCTGAGCCAGTGACCTCTGCCAGACCAAGCCTGAGCCAGCAATCTCCACCAAAGAATGCCTGAGGCAACAACCTCCACAGTAGCAGGTACAAGTGAGTAACTTCCAAAGGAGCAGTCCCAAGCCAGAGACCTCTGCAGGAACTAGCATGAGTCAGGGACCTCCAAGGGAGCAGGCCTGAGACAGCTATCTCAGCAGAAGCAGGCCCAAGGCAGTGCCCTCCACAGGAGCAGGCTTGAGCCAGTGACCTTTGCCAGTACAGGCCTGAAGCAACAACCTTCACAGGAACAGGTACAAGGGAACCACCACTGAGGGAGCAGGCCTGAGCCAGAAACTTCTGCAAGACTGGGAGTGAATCAACAACCTCTGAGATAGCAGGCCAGAGCCAGTTACCTCTGCCAGAGCAGGCACTAGGCAGCAACCTCAGTAGAAGCAGCCCCAAGCAGGCAACCTCCATGGGAACAGGCCCAAATGACACCTGATATTGCAGAACGACCTCAGGGAGCACTGCACTACCTCCAGGAACACCGAATAACCTCTAGGGTGACTGGAACCATGGCCTTCACTGTACCACAAGGAGCAACCATCTGAGCCTTGGATCCACTATCACCTGAAAGATTGATCACCAGAGACACAGATAGCCCCAACTATAACAATCAGAGGAAAAGATGAATAGACAAGGTAAGAACATATTCAAAATCACAAAGAGCAACATGACACCAATAAAAACTAGTGTCCCTTCAATAGTAAGACTTGAACAAACAAATGTAGAACAAAAGAAAATGACCTAAAAATGACTTTATGAGAATGTTTGAGACCCTTAAAGAGGAAATGAAAAATTTCCTCAAAGAAATGGAGGAAAATACAAACAAAACATTGGAAGTAATCAAGAAATCCCTTAAAAAAAAAAAACAAGAAAAAGCAATCAAACAGGTGAAAGAAATGATTAGAGACTTGAAAAACAAAATAGAGACAATAAAGAAAACACAAAGCAAGGGAATTATAGAAACAGAAATTATGATAAAAACAATCAGGAACCACAAATGCAAGCATAAACAGCAGAATAGAAGAGAGGGAAAAGAGAATCTCAAGCACAGAAGATAAAAAAAGAGGAAGTAGAGTCATCTGTCAAAGAAAACATTAAATCTAACAAAAACTTAACACAAAATATCCAGGAAATATGGGACACTGTGAAAAGACCAAAGCTAAGAATAATAGGTATAGAAGAAGAAGAATAACTGCAGCTCAAAGGCACGGAAAATATATTCAAGAAAAACATAGAAGAAAACTTTCTCAACCTAAAGAAAGATATGAATATGAACATAAAAGAAACTTACAGAACACCAAATAGACTGGATCAAAAAAAGTCCCCTCTCCACATAATAATCAAAACATTAAACATACAAGATAGAAAAGAATATTAAGGACTGCAAAGGAAAAGGGTAAAGTAATATATAAAGGTAGACCTATCAGAATTACACTGACTTCACAATGGAAACAATGAAAGCCAGAAGGTCCTAGTCAAGCATTATGCAGACGTTAAAAAAAACATGGATGCCAGCCCAGACTACTATATTCAGCAAAACTTTCAATCACTATAGACAGACAAAACAATAGTCCATGACAGAACCAGATTTAACTAATACCTAGCCACAAACCTAGCCCTACACAAGCAAAAAACATAGACAATAGATGATCTCACAGCAGTAAATCCCAAAGAAGGGGAAAAAAAACACACAATAATATCACCATCAACAAAAACTAAAATAACAGGAGCTAGCTATCACTGGCCAATAATATCCCTTAATACAAATGGACTCAATTCACCTATTAAAATAACAACACAGGCTAACAGATTGGCTATAAAAATGGAATCCATCCTCCTGCTTCATACAAGATGCACACCTCACCTTAACCTCAAAGACAGACAGTACCTCAGAGTAAAAGGTTGGGAAAAAAATTCTGATCAAATGGACCTAATAAACAAGCTGGTGTAAGTATCCTAATATCTAACAAAATAGGTTTTAAACTAAAATCAATCAAAAGAGACAAAGAAAGACATTTTAAATTATTCACAGGAAAAATCCATCAGGCGGAAATCTCGATACTGAACATCTATGCCCTAAATGCAAGGGCACCCTCATATGTAAAAGAAACACTTCTAAAGCTTAAATCATACATTAAACCCTACACACTAATAGTGGGAGACTTCAACATCCCACTATCACCATGGGACAGGTTTGCCAGACAGAAAATTAACAGAGAAATAAGGGAAATAACAGACGTTATGACTCAACTGAACTTAATAGACATCTATAGAACATTCCATCCAAACATAAAAGAATATACCTTCTTTTCAGCACCTCATGGAAACTTCTCAAAACATTGACTACATGCTAGGTAACAATGCCTAGGATGGTCATATACGCCTGTAAGGCTAGTACTGAGGAAGGCAGAGACAGGAGCAGTCCTGGGGTTTGCTGACCAGCTAGGCTGGTTGAAGAGGGAAGTCTAGGAGCTGTGAGAGATCCATTTCCAGAACAAATAAGTTTGAGAGAGTTAGAGGAGGACACACGATGGGAATATGCACCCGCACACACACCAGAACTAAATACAATAAACCTATTAGATATGTATTATACATTTTAATATATTATGTATTTTTATAATTGATGTTCTACTCAACAACCCCAAGGTCAGTAGTTCAAGACCCATGAGTTGGCAAACATGCACGGGATTTATTTTACAACATTCAGGATCGTAGGAACCAACTTC
Source organism: Microtus ochrogaster (assembly GCF_000317375.1). Classification (NCBI taxonomy): domain Eukaryota; kingdom Metazoa; phylum Chordata; class Mammalia; order Rodentia; family Cricetidae; genus Microtus; species Microtus ochrogaster. The sequence continues at coordinate 728,081 of NW_004949108.1, read as the reverse complement.
CTGCCTACATAGAAGAATAACTATGTCCCTGGATGCATAACCGAATACTGGATGGTATTTGGCACACAGTATGTCCTTAGAAAATACTTTTACATAGACAAGGATGAAACACCTCGTTGTTGGAGCCGGCTTGTTGGTTTCTGACTGCTCAACCCTGAAATAACCACACAGATACTGTGTTTAATTAAACCATTAGCTCTAGCTTCTTATTGGCTAACTCTTATATTATTTTAACCCATTTCTATTAATCTGTATATAGCCACATGGCTGTGACTTACTGGGTAAAGTTCCCAGCATCTGCCTCCAGTGGCTCCATGGCTTCTCTCTGACTCTGCCCTCTTTCTCCCAGCACACAGCCTAGCTTTTCCTGCCTAGTTCTGTTCTGCCTTTGCCATAGGCTCAAAGCAGTTCTTTATTCATTAACCAATAAAAGCAACACAGAGACAGAAGGACCTCCCACATCAACACCTGTTTTATGCAATGCCTTCCTTTCATATGGGCTAGTTAGTAGACCTAACAGCCTTTCACCTCTAAGCTAAGTAGATGCAGAGTCACCGCAAAGTATCTGCCTTGCTGCGGCTTATTAATGATTGGATGTTGAACAAGCTGCTTACCTGAGTGTCAGTTTCTCCTCCAACTGCTAGGGAATGAAATGGAATGCCACTCATACAAACACTTGCGTTATGTTGCTCGATTTGCCTGTTGGAAGCAATTAGTGATCAATATATACACAATTCTTCCTTAATCCCACCTGTGATGAGCAGGAATTAGGCTCTCTCTTTGCCTTTCTAATTCTCTGGCTCTTGTTTTATGACAACAAAGCCTTTGTCCTTTACAAGGCTGGGAGATAACACCACATTCTAGTTTAGATTTAGACATTAAGGTAGCTGCAGCTCACTCCACATTAACTCCATTACGATACGGTCCAACTTTTGATTTTTTAATAAATTGACTTGTGCAATTAGTACATTCGAAATCTGCCATCCTGCATGTAAAGAGATGTGTGGGTACTCTCAGTGTGCCAGAAGACCTGGGAAAGGAGGAAGCCATGCCTCAAGATCCCCAATAACAAAAGACCCCAAGGAGCACGGACAGTCTGACCTAGCAGGTGTGTGAGTTACTGACTGCTGAGTATACTCAGTCAAACCAGCACTGAGCTTGTGTTCT
>NW_004949108.1:721626-726814 GCF_000317375.1 Microtus ochrogaster | reverse complement strand
CCCCCCCGAACGATTTTCCTGTCGAAGCTGATAAGCATGATACAGTCACTAGGAATCACCTGTTTGGCTTTTATCCTCCGGGTGGCAATGGTAAAAAAAACTGCCAGACCAATTTACTGTAAAGACCCAGAAGGTTCCTGCGTCAGAGGTCAGAGCAGAGCACTTGACCCGTGATTTTGCGCCACTGAATCGAAGACACCGAGCGCAGAAGGCTTTCTCAGCAGAGACAGCGAAACTGCCTGTGAGGCATCCAGGCAACCCCCAGACAAGCTGCTGGGGCTGCGAGACGCAGTTCTCTCCCTGCACATGTGTTTATTTGCATGTGAGAGGATTAGTCACATGTCTCTCAAATCACAGGTCTTAGTCTCGGAAGTGTGCTCTCGAGATTAGACTCCTAAATTAGTATGGAAAGGCGTGCTTGGTGAAGACGCCAGACGAGGCTCAGAAATCCCTAACTCTTTCATTCCCGTCCTGTTATCTCTTTTGGTGCCACACGCCATGTGTGCCTCACGGCTGCCTGCTTCATCTGGGGATTCTCAAAGAACTTTGTAAAGCTGTCGTACCAATAAAGAAGAACACAACTGAGGGGTGTTTTCGGTGGCCGCAACCCACCTCTTTCTATCTTACTGGCAGTGCTTGGCTAAAGTGTTTTTCCAGTCCCCAGAGGGGGGAGAAATCAATTGACAAAGGAGGAATGACCGAGGGAAAGGACACCAGTTAGGGTGAGGGGCAGCAAGCAAGGGTAATACTGCTGAATCAGGAGGAGCTCTCCGAGGTTTGCTCTTTGGGTCTGCTGAGCCAGGGATTGAGTTTAGAAGAAAAATAGCAGTGACCTTGTGGAGTATGGCTACCTGGAGGACCAAAATTTTGAAAATTCTATATAAAAAATTATAGTCATGTAGAATGCATAGGAGCAGAAAGGTTGCCAGGGCAAAAGGGGTTAATTTAATGTATTCAGTTTATTCTTCAACTTCCTCCACCTGGTTCTTCTTGACCTTGATACAGACTTAACCCTAACCCAGAACGAGGTGAACAAAAGGTCTTTGACAAGAGAGACTGGAGGCTAGGAGCAGTCAAGGGTTGGCTTTGTAAATTCTTTTGTCATCCTGTGAATGAGGTATAAGACCTGGTGTGCTTACATACTGCAGGAGCGATGGCAAAGAATAGCCGTGGTTAGTAGGTCACACAGCCAGTAGACAACAGAAGCAGTGGGGAGAAGTTCTCCAGTCTTCCCACAGTCTTCTTCCATCTCCATCTGGCTACAAAGGGCCTGGGATGTCAGCAGTCCTGGGCAGAATGTTGCATTCCATCAGGGTTGCCTGGGAGACTGATAGACAGTCAGGATGATTGCCACAAACCTGTTCTGACAGCAGTCTAGAAGACTCTAGAACATATTCAGCGAGCTGGAGTTATGGGAAGGGACTTGATGGAAGTTCATATGCACCAGGAAACAAAGGCAATAGCTTGTGTCAGGAGGGGAAAACAGACACAGAGATGGATCCGATGGGCTCTGTCTCTCATACATGGAAGGAATCACAGAGGTTCATGTCACACCTTCTCCATAGTGTCCCAGCAGAAGGCTTGCCAGAGCGTTGGTGCCATTCTTCCCACACCTCCCTTTTCTTGGGCCTCTTTATTGGCTAGCAATTGCCTATTCACACAGGAGTACTCTCTTTCAGGAGTTCTTACTCCTTTTCAGAGGTAGTCAGTTGGATCCACATTCAGACACAGACTGAAAATTCTGAATGGGAATTACACCTGAATGAGGAGTTTGGAGCTCTTGAGGGTCAAAGAGCCATGAAAGCCTTCACACGTGACTTCATGTTACAGAAGAGGAAAATGGGTGACCGCCAAGAGAAAATAATTTGTGTGCGGTTATCAAAGCTGAGCTGGCGGGAGAAGTTTGTTCCTGTACATTCTCTTCCTTCCCTCACCGCAAGGGCGTCGGAAGTGGGACCGAGAGTTATCCATGCCTGTTTGCCTATCATCCAGGAGGGAGAGGAACCGACTCTGTGTGTCTCTTCCTCCAGTCATTCCTTCAGCCTGTCCCCATCCCCCATCCCAGTGTGACACACAGGTTCTACCACCACTTGGAGGGATGGATGCTGAGATAGCTTGCTTGTCCCTCTTGAGTAGTTTATGCCGTGTCTTTCCCCGGAATGACTCCTGACGGTTCTGAACACAAGGTCTTCAGACACTCAACCCAAATCATCAATCATCTTCTTCCCACTGGAAGGCCACCTCCTTGGAGGTCTCATTTTGCAGAACTCTTCGTGACAATCTCCTTACCCCACAGTGGATGTCTCATTTCCTGTCTCTCCTAATTCACAATCACTACTAATAGGTTCATGTGGTATGTGTGTCTATCTGTGCAAACAGATGGATGACTTTTTGTTTCTTGCTGCCTTCGAGATATGCCTTTCCAAATATCCCACAAACATTCCTTGACATACAACCTCCTCTCTCTGTAACCCATCTTCTTAAAAGAAAGCTGCGTCTTCTTAGCTGTTAATCAAGTCTTGATTTGATAACGTCTTAATTGTTGCTTCTCCTGTTTGTATTAGTTTTCAGTTTATTTGGTCTTAATTGATCTTTAGGTAGAAGAAACCATCAGGGGGTAATTCTACTCCTGAATGTTTGAAAAGAGCTGGGGTTTTACATATACAATATCCTATATGCCTTTCTCCATTAATAATAGTACTAATTAGTACTGCTTGAATAGTACAATTCAAGACAAAAGTGTGTCTGATTTTGATAACTCATGAAACATCTCTCTGGCGCACCCCTGTCCTGTCCCTACCCTCTCCCATGGCAATGCCACCATAACCTCCAGTACCCTGCAACAAATCAGTCAGAACAGCATAGGCAGAGCTGGGCATCTTGTGTAAAGCAAGTGAACTGAAGGGCTCTGCATTTATAAATGTGTGTTTATGTAAGGACATGACACCCGTTCCTTTTGCCTAGGGATGGGAACCACGTAAGTCCCATGCATGGCCAGACAGCATTTTCTCAAAGATCTCCAAAGCAAATGACTGAGGTAGAGCGCAGATAAGCAATTCTGAATTCCAGGGAGGTAAGAAATAAATTATATACAAACATGTCTCAATAATTGGATGGGCCTTGCATTTATATATAATTCATATATAATATGTGATATGCTAAGATTTACACAAATTCCAATTTAATTGAGCACAGACATTTCATGATTTTTAAAAGGTCTCAGAGACATTTCTTACCATCTAGACCAACTGAGCTGTTCTTGTTTGTTTGTTTGTTTGTTTGTTTTGGATGAGGAGACTGATATTTACAAAGGCAGAGCAGCATACTTCAGTAAAAGCAGTCCTGAGGGACAGCATCAGGACTGAGAGCTATTCCTACCTCCTGGTTCTCCGTCCATATTTGCTGACTGACATCAAAATAATTAATTGGATTATAAATAATCTAACCCATCTTGGTCACAATCACAGGCCCAGAGCAGGAATTATATTTCTTGGCAATGGTCACTCTGCTTTGCATTGAAAAATGGCTGTGGAGGATTCCACCTAATCACGGCTAGGAAGCAGCTCTGCCTCCGCTGCCCCTCCCCCACCCCGGGTGGGAGGCCTTGCATTAAGATGCAGACAGAGCAGGATGGGAGGGGGAGCGTTTCTCCACCATTTCCAGCAAACCCTCAGCTTTTTCCTATGGCTCATGGGTTTCCATTTCCTATACAAATGGTAGGGAAATGTGGTGTCAAGTAGCCGCTTGGTTGTTAAGGGTATTTCTTGTGTTCAGTTGGCTCTCCAGCAGGGGTAGGATGGAGTGGTTTCCTGCTGGGTCCCTTCACACATCTGAAGAGCCACAGAGCAAGGTCTTACATCTGACTGAACTTGCAGGGCTGGCTTTCAGAACAACATAGATTTTTTTTTTTCCATTTAAAATTCAGTCCTTCTGGGAGATGCTGGGAGATGTGCTTGGAAGCCGACAGAATCGACCAGCATTTGTGAGAAGGTAATCAGAGCTATTCCTTGCCTGCTAAAATCGGTAGTGTGTACACTCTGCTCAGGGAATCTGTTCTTTCTGTTACAGAGCAGATGTCTACAAGGGGCTTGGCAGGCCCCACTCTGTCAAACAGTCCGGTTTTGACAGTTACTTGCTTGAGGGATGGCTGAAATGCAAAGTGCTTCTGATCAGAGTATCATATTCATCTGGCTGTTAATTACTGTGGCTGCCATGGTATAAGTAATTAATTATGCAAAACCCACACAGCTGCTGCTGGACGGAGTTAAGTCACTTGCTGTCAAAGTCTCAGTTCTTCAAAGGAAAGTGGGCGTAGTCCAGCCTGCTCTCTGGCTAGGAGACTGGGTGTTTATCATAGCAAGATAGGGTGTTCATCATAGAAAAGAGGGTCTTGTCAGTGATTGTGGTGTATGTTTCAGGCTAGTGGTGGGTTTAAATCAGGAACTGTTACTGGAGTGGGGATGCAACTTAATCACTAAAACACTTGCCTTGGAAGACGACTGGAGCTCAGATCTCTACAACCTAGGTGCAAGGTCAGGGACATTGGCAAAGCCAGGAATCGTGGCATTGAGGGATAGAGAACAGAGAGGCAGGTGGATTACTGGAAGCTGTTGGACAGAGATGATGGAGGAAGGTCATTGGTTAATTATAATAAAGAAACTGCTTGGCTCTCATAGGTTAAAACATAAGTGGGAGGAGTAAACAGAACAGAATGCTGGGAGGAAGAGGAAGTGAGCTCAGAGGCCATGCTCCCCTCTCCCTGCCATGAAGCAAGCTGCCAGGTCAGACATGCTGAATCTTTCCTGGTAAGACTGATGCTACACAGATTATTAGAGATGGGTTGATCGAGATATGAGAATTAGCCTGTAAGGGCTAGAGTTAACGGGCTAAGCAGTGTTTAAAAGTGTTTAATTACAGTGTCCGTGTAATTATTTCGGGGCATAAGCTAGCAGGCGACCGGGGTGCTGGGGATGCAGCCCCGCCACTCATATTACAACAGAGAGACAGAAATTCCAGACTAAAGGGAGAGCCTGTTCCAGCAACAACAAAATACATTGAGGTTTCTGAAGACTGACACCTGAGCTTGCTCTCTGACCACACATGAGCTGTGCATGTGTGCAGTGCTCATGTACAAACCAGCATCCACGCATGAGCTGTGCATGTGTGCAGTGCTCATGTACAAACCAGC
>NW_004949108.1:708494-721526 GCF_000317375.1 Microtus ochrogaster | reverse complement strand
TCCACGCATGAGCTGTGCATGTGTGCAGTGCTCATGTACAAACCAGCATCCACGCATGAGCTGTGCATGTGTGCAGTGCTCATGTACAAACCAGTGTCCACACATGCATCCAGAAGAAGGATCTCCAGGTTCACACAAATTTATCCTCAGATCAGTTCCTTTGTCAAGGGCTATGGTAGAACTCTAGAAATGCAGATATCGCTTTGAAGGTCATTGCAGTCCCAAATCTATATATAGCTTCTTACCCTCTTATATATCACAGCCCTGGGACTTCACAATCCATACCGTGATTAGGGTATCTTTCTGTGACTAGGGTATCTTTCTGTGTTCTCAAGTCAGCTCTGGGATCTCCAGTTGGGCCTTGTCCCTTCTATGGATTTATAGGCTAGCCTTGCTCTGATCAGGAACACCTATGAGGATGTCTGGTCTACTGTGAGATGATAATGCATCCATTTAAAATATTTTATCTCAGGCCGGGCGATGGTGGCGTGTAGTAATAGGAGCCGTGGGCTGCTTCCCGCCACTCGGCTAGCTTTACCCAAAATAATTACACGGACACTGTATTCTTTTAATCACTGCTTGTCCCATTTCTATCTAGCGTCTTCTAGGCTAGCTCTCGCACCTGGACTAACCCATTTCTAATCATCTGTGTGTAGCACCCCAAGGTGCGCTTACCGGGAAGATTCTAGCCTACGTCCATCCTGGGTCGGAGCTTCATTGTGTGTGCCTCAGAGAGCAGAGCTCTCGCCTCTGCCCGCAAGAGTGGAACATCGTGTCTCTCTGAGGCGTCTGCCCCCGAGAGGAGAGCTGTCAAGTCTCTGAGCTCACTTCCTCTTCCTCCCAGCGTCTGCTCCTCCCACCTATGTTCTAACCTATCAGGTCAAGCAGCTTCTTTATTTAATCAACCAATGACCTTCCTCCATCAGTGGCGCACGCCTTTAATCCCAGCACTCGGGAGGCAGAGGCAGGCGGATCTCTGTGAGTTCGAGACCAGCCTGGTCTACAGAGCTAGTTCCAGGACAGGCTCCAAAGCCACAGAGAAACCCTGTCTCGAAAAAAAAAATATCTCTAATTGATCCAAACGTGAATGACTCATATTAAAATATAGCTCAGTGTTTGATTGATATATAATAAATTCTAATTTCAAGTAGTACTTTTTTTTTTTTGTTTGGCCGAATACTATCTCATACAGCAAAAATCATTGGGAAGGGAAGGGGAAATCACCTAAGAAAAATGAATCTTTCTTAGACTTGTCAGATGGTTTGGAGTAAATAATGATATTTCTGTAAACAAGGCACACTGACTAGATCAGTTGTTTTTCTTATGACTGTGATAAAATACCCAACAGGAACCACGTCAGAGAAAACCTACCCTCGCTCACGGTTCCCACCCTTTATAGCAGGGAAGCTGTGGCGCCATTCATGGAGGTGGGAACCTGTGACAGCCACTAACTAGGAACTCACTCAGTGCCCCAAACGTGAACCGATGGAGGGTGTTTCAGATAAAAACAATGAACTCTGACAAAGCTTCCACAGGATGTTGTTACAAGCAAAAACCAAATACCTCCTTGAGAAAGCACCCGCAGGGTGATACCATGAAAGAGGTCAGGGTGTCCTGGCTTTGTCATATCCCGCCTGTAACCTGGGTCTTACAACATTTCTGTGATTCTGCTTGACTCTGAGTGTGTGGAATGAAATGAGAGAATTGACATGAACAACAAATGGGGGCAATATTTAAAGATGCGACACAAGGCTCTGCCTTCTGCAGCTGGTTGTGTATTTAGTACGTCTAGTGACAAGGATGTCATTTTGATAGCTTTGCTTGAATCTGCCTTTTTCTTTGATTCACAGAGAAGACTTTTCCCAAGTCTGCTAGCCTAGGTGCTGGGCCCTGTTGAGAATGGAAATCAATGGTATCTCAACCTTGGTGGAGAACAAAATCTACTTTAGAAAATAAAAAGAGAAGAATAAATTCATCACACAAAAACGGGCAGTGTTGTACGCAAAAAAAAAAAAAATGGAATGAAAGGGTGGGATTTTGGGAGTCAATTTTACAGAGGAATTGATCTTGTAAGCAGACACGCACATGAAACGGTGGTTCAAGAGTCATAGAAGAAGAGCCCGGTGGTGGTGGCACACACCTTTAATCCCAGCACTTGGGAGGCAGAGGCAGGTGGATCTCTGTGAGCTTGAGGCCAGCCTGGTCTGCCAGAGCAAGTTCCAGGACAGCTAGGACTGTTACACAGAGGAACACTGTCTCATAAAACAAATCAAAGCAAACAAACAAAATAGTCAAGAGAAGACGGGGAGATACCAAAATGGGGACAAGAGCTCCTTGCTGAGTGTCAGGGAGGGGCACGAGTGGCTTTGTGTGACAGTAGGATCGTTGGTGAAGCCTGTTTGTCTCTCCTTGCTTGACCACCAAACGGAACCCCGGTCTTGCCCTCTCATGCTCTTTGGCAGAGGATACCTGTAGTGAGCCGGACAGGATCGCCATTACAAGATGGCACCACATCCTGTCTTGTTGGTTATAAACAACCCCATATTTGGCTATGCCTTTGAGAACTGCGTGTCCCCCGCTTCCCGCATGCGCAGTGGATAAGGGTCCCTGGGGCTATCACGTTGCAGTCTGGTGTCAGTTGATGGTTGCAGCCAATCACAGGGCGACCCGTGTGCCAATTCCCTATATAAGCAGCCTCCATAGTGCCCTCGAGTCTCTCGCCTCTCTCGTCTGTCTGTCTGTCTGTCTGTCTGTCTGTCTGTCTGTCTGTCTGTCTCTCTCTCTCTCTCTCTCTCTCTCTCTCTCTGCCTCTCGCTTCCTGCTCTCTTGTTTCCTGCCCCCCTTCGCTTCATGCTCTCTCTCAACCAAGTGTACTCCAGTAAAGCGTGATCTGAGAAGAATCCTTGTGTGGTGGTGTTTCTTCCTCGCCGGTCGAGAAGCCTACCGCAGATACCCATTTGTCAGAGGGTGACTGGATATTGCTGAAAGAGCAACCTGAAGATCAGAGAGTAAAACAGCCCCACTGTTCAGCCTTACAGACCAGGCAGTGGTATCACACACCTTTCATCCCAGTACCTGCACTAGTTTGCCAGGGAAACCAGGTGGTGGTGGTGCATGCCTTTAATTCCAGCCCTAGAGTGGAATATAAGACGGGAGGAGACAGTTCTTAGACACAGTGGCATTCTGAGATTTCTGGAGGCAGGATCGCCATTTCGGACTGAGGTAGAGGTAAGAGCCAGTGGCTGGTTGTTTGTTTTTCTGACCTTTAGGTTGAACCCTGATATCTTTCTCTGGGTTTTTATTAATCATGCTACAATTGAGAAAATAGAGTCTAGAGGGGGAAAATACAGTGTGTAGTCTCTGAAGAAAATAGTCTAGTGTATCAGTTAAACTGGATTTTTGTCCTGTTTCTTATCACACATTGTTTAACAACTCATCAAAGACACATGGAAGGTAAAGGAAGATGCAATTCATTGTTTAAATCCACACACATGCCACCATTAGCGGGAGACCAAAGAGAACACACAGACTAGGGCCATTTGTGTGTGTGTGTGTGTGTGTGCAAACAAATGATAAGAGTTAAATTGGAATAGGGGTCTGCTTTGCTGAAGAACCTATGCATTTGGAAAGTTCTGGACTTTACTAAGGTCACACTGACACATTTTTTCCCATGGGAACGTCGTGGAGATTTTGTTTTCACATCTGCATGTTGACAGCTTGATTCTTTGTGGGGTGTTAAACTGCCTGCAGACAGTGTGTGGTATGTGGAACCTAGGACTAGAGAACTTTAATATATCTTTCATTTCCACCAGCCAGTTTTAGAGGCTTCAAAAACTTACTAAGCTGCAGCTGGTCCTCCAGGGGAATTCTCAGGCAAGCTCCTGCCTTCATTCCACCATACCCAGTGTAGAGATTTTACCCTGGGGCCATACCAGACATATTGGGGTCTCGGGATTAGTGTGGTTAAAGAGGGCCTCAGCTTTTGAAAGACATCTGTGCCCGTTTCATCTGGGAGAAAGAAAGGTATTCAGGCAAAGATGGAAGACTAACAAAGAGGGAAGGTACATGATGATCTTGCAGATGGAGGTTGCTTGTTCATTTTCTGGCCATCCTGACCCAAATAATCACATAGAAACTTTATTGATTACAACATTGCTTGACAGATGGCTTAGGCATATTCCTAGCTACATATTACATCTTAAATGAACCCATTTCTATTATCTTATATTTTACCACGAGACTTGTGGTTTGTTACCTCTTGCTTCTTGGGCAACTACAAGGCATCTGCCTCTCTCGGCAGCTACATGGCATCTCTTTTACTCTGCCTATTCTCTCTTTATAACTTTTCCAGCCTGGCCATATTCTGCCCTGCTACAGGCCAAAGCAGCTTTACTTACTAGCCAATAAAAGCAACACATATACAGAAAGACACCCCACATCATTATCTAACTTGGGACATGCTTTCAATGCCTTTAACTTCTTAAATTATTTGAAGTTTTAAAACTGAAACCCTAAAATGGCAGCTTGCCCAACAGTAAAAAGTAAGGAAAAAGGAGACACCATTTCTCAGGCATGCATACCTTCAACCTCCTTAAGAAACAGCCAAGTTTCAACACATAAAATGTTAGTTCTAGAATTTACCTTGGTGTCTAAGCAATATGTATACAATGTTAATTTCCTAGCCAGGAAAGGTGGTATGTCTGCCATCTTTCTCATGAGTTACTGAGTATCTCTTGAAATCTTGAGACTGTAACATCGAATAAGCCTTAGTACAAAGCTGCCTTAGATGAAGCACAACAAAATACCAACACAGACACAAAGATCCCTCTAGAGAGGGGTCTACTCTGTGGAGAATATTAAAACAGGCACAAGAATAAAACATGGCTTTTGACTTTGGATTCTCAGACTCAGCAAAGGAATTTCTGAAGGTGTCATGACGTTAGTGGCCCAAAAGGGGAGGAAAGCAAAGAGTTTGAGAAAATCTTCTTGGGAGAGAACACAGATTCAGAGTCTGAACAGGGGGTTGCTTTGGCTTGCCGAGAGACTGACAGGCCTAAGTGTTGGTGGGAAGAGAAGTTTGGTCACACACATCTAGGAGTGTACATGTTTTTATATTTTCAAAAGATAAGACATCAGGAAGGCCCTGTGGGTATCTTATGTGCTCTCAAACTACCAGGCTCCTGCTTCTTAAAGGCCATGCCAGCTGTCCACGGTGCACTTTTCTGTCATGGGCAAACTCAGGGTACATGATTTCTAAGTCATCTTCCAACTTTATAATTCTTAGGTTAAGGCGGAGTGCTGTCTTTGTATTGTTGCTGCATTAATGTGTAAGGCTGGATGATTCCCTTCCACAGGCCAGCTGCAACTTGAATCTAGAACTAGGCACTTCAGGAGGCAGTCAGACGTGCAGACCTGAGAACTCATGTACCTAGTGCTTACAAATTTGATCTCATGAGATGTCTATGTTCTGGACAATGCAGGCACTGCATTCCCCGGTATAGGGCCCCTATAAACATGATTGTTCTCTGTGATGCCCTTGCATCCCAAGTGTGTACTTGTTGGCCAGCCTTCCTCTCCCACTTCTCTGTGCCCTCCTGGGAAGCTGAGCCAACGGTCTTGAGAGCAGAGCTGCTTGGGGTAGTTTTAATAAGGTCATACATGCTTCAGCATGGCTGACAGAAATAATAAGTTAGCATTTATGAGAGAGCTCCATCCCGGAGCTGTAGTAGGCAGACAGCCAACAGAAATTGTTTTGTGGATGAAATATTTCCTAAAAATAGCTCTCCCAGCCCAGCCTAATGCAATTAAAGTTAGTGATGTACATAATATGAAAACTGGGAACGCTTCCTGCTAATAACCACTGTGGAACCGAGGCAATCCATTTCATTAATTTAATATACACTTTCATAGTCCCCTGGTAATAGAAGTATAATTAAAATGATATGCTTTGATAGGCTTTTCTTTCCAAAATGAAATTTTGCAAGTGCAGGTTTTGAAATATATATATATATATATATATATATATATATATACATATATATATTTTTCTGTAATTATTATCCATTGCGCATTTATTTTGGGTTCTCCCTCTCTCACCCCCCACCCCAAACTTTCCTCAGAGTTGAATCTTCTGGAGTGGGTGGAAGGAATCCTTTATGAGGGAAGCTGATTCGAGGAGAGCTAGTGAGAACGTGGGATGTAATTATTGAAGAGGGATAAAGGGGAGAGTTTGGATTGGATTTGAATTTGTTGAAGATTATTTACAAAGAGACCCAGTATTGCTTCTTACTCAGAATAATCTGCGCCTGCAAAGACAGACAAGCCCATGCAATTGCTCCTCTTCCTAAATCAAGAGTGAGAAAGGGTGGAGATGGTGGTCTTGAGGCTTGCCGAACCCGTAGCTGGGTGCAGCTACTGTCACTTTTTTTGGTCTTGTTTTCCCCATGATGAAGATTACCCATGCACACATGTTCTTTTTCTCCATCTCTGCTCACTGCTTACAGTTCTCCACAGGAAGGGCCAATAGGAGAAGAAGATGGCATGCCCTTTTGGTGACACAGGGAGCCCATTGTGGTAGCAGGAAGCCGTGTTGTGTGACTATGGTCAATTCTATGACATGGATAAACCCAGCAACAACAAAACAAGCAATTTCAACTGAAAACTGGTCATGCCCTGAGTAAATGTGTAAGGAACACTAGTGGTGCAAATAACTGGGAACATAGTTGTATTTTCATTGTTGGTTTTTAGTTTTAGTTTTACCATTCATTCCTCTTGGAACCAACTTAGTGTTCTTTATATAGCAATATTCTGGGGGAAAACGAAGCATGATCTTTGAAACTATAGCTTTGTGCACATGTTTTACAGTTGACACACCCAGCAGGTCTCATACTGAATCACATTCAGAAGTTAAAGGAGCACTGTGTTTGCCATGTCTAAGGGCTCCCAATATTACAGCTTGGCATGAATACACACAATTATACCTCCCATTCTGAGCTCACGCCAGATTGCAATGGGGTTTAAGATGCCTTCTCTTGACCTCTTAGACTATGAGTTGGAAATATGCTCAAGGGTTTGGCAGCCAATCTTCCACCCAAGGATACATTTCAAGTCTATCCTTTAGGTAACGGTTAGGACTTGAAAGATGGTCTAACCTACTTCATTCTGCTCTCAACTCACTAGCAGACCGGGAAAATATTTATCTTTAAAATCCGAGTCCCGATCCCATGTCATCCCCTTTGCCAGCAAACCTTTCCTTCAAAATAATTACTGCCCGTCTTGATTATTTTTTAAAAATTAGCTTGCCTGGGTTCAGCTCACACTACTGCCTTCTCCAACATCTTGTTCTCCTAGGGAAAATACGGCATGGCCTTTTATGTTCTCGCAAGTGTCTTCTCTTGTAGCTCCCACAATCGCCCTCAAGCATCGCTGTTTATCCTTGTCTTCCGACCCATTCTACGTTTTCATCCTTTGCCACCAACTCTGCTCACACATATCAGAGCAGGTTCTTCTCTTCTGACAGTGCAAGAAATGCCTCCCTGAGCTTTAGCTTTTTTCTGCTACCTCTGTGTTCAATACTTGCTTTATGAAAAATTCCAGGAGAAAACACTCCTGAACACCTCGTCTATCCTGCTGGGAGGTTCTTCATCCCTCAGAATGTCCAACATATGACACAAGCATGTATTTACTCTCTGGTTCTTACCTTGCACATCCATGCTTCCTGATAAAATGGACTATTTAAAAATCATTTATTTTCCTGGTACCCAGTACCAATACAGTAGAAACTAAATAAGCCAACTGGACTAGGTAAGTTAGTTGCAAGGATTAATTTCTCCTTATTTCATTTTAGCTGTTTGACCTAAAATATCATGATTTCTAGAAACTCAAAATGCTACACTTCATAATGAGAAGTCAGGAGCCAGCTGAAACAGAATTTGAGCTATCCTTGCTCCGGGGCTTTATGAGCTAATTGCTCAGCTTACTGATCGATCACGTTTGCGTCTCACATCCTTTACACTGGTTTTCGTCTTAAAATTTAAGATCAAATTAGCTGATTATAACTGTCAGATTCAATAAAACTAGTCATTATGGACATGACAGAGCACATAATCTCTACACATGTCAAATGGAAAGAACTTTTCAAAACCTGATATGAAGGATGATTAATCCAGATTGACACGGAATTTAGCCGGGAGCTGATTATACCTCTCATTTGAATATTAATCTTAAATTAGCATGGACCTATTTTCTGATTGGTAATTTAGCAAAGCTTTCTCAATGTTAGAGGTATATTTTCCCTTGATTGAAAACAGTTCCAGACTTTTTGAATTCATTTGTGAAATGCCATTTACAGTATTAGAATTTTAAATCCATATCTGTGCGGGGTGGCAGATGTATGCTCATATATTTTCAGCTCGTGGGTTTAGAGTGCATTCTAAAGATGGATGGAGTGACAGTGGACAAGAAAAGCGAACGTGGAAGTTACCTGGAGAGTGGGTGTGTTGGGGTGGGCCACGGAAAATTGGTAAATGAAGTAGAGTGCACCTGTTACCTAAAATTATTATTTAGGGACTATTTGATCTTGTTTTGACTAATACATTATTATAATTTTCGGAATCATGTTCCTTAACTTTGCACCAACTCTGTCATTTCTGTATGATTGGAACTACTGCATACTGTGGCAACTAGTCTTAATTGTCACCCTGACAGGGTTGAGATTCACATCTCGAGCTGTGTCTGTGAGGGTATTTACAGAATGCATGAACTCTGAAGAGTGACGATCCATCCTAAAGTGGATGATGCCTTCCAATGGGGGGCCCTGATAGAAAGAGGCTTCAATCAAGCCTCTTTATATCACCAGCCTGCCTTCAGTTCCGCCTCAGTCCATCCATCCCTGATGCTGCTGTCCTTCGCTAGCATCAGGCATCAGTTCCTTAATCTTCCTAACACAGACTTCATACCAGCAACTCTTCAGGGGCCTCCAGGTTTTCAGAGCTGGCTGAGGATGCTGGGTCAGCCCACTTTGTCGAATGAGCAGTTACTGGTTCTTTCCCTCTCCAGAATGTAGCCATCAAAGAAAGCCACCACTCTCTAAGGTAATCTGTAAACCTCCTTTATAATATGCACACACAGAGAGATGGATGACTGCTAATAATATATATGTATGTATTTATACATATAAATATATGTGAATAAGTATTATATGTCTAAGTAGTATATATATTTATATATGTAAATAATTGATTCTACTGGTTCTTTTTCTCTAGAGAAACCTGTCTAGTATATGTAACTACTTCATGTGTTTATAGATTGTCCAATACAGATTTTAACACACACACACACACACACACACACACACACACACACACACACACACGAGAGTTTTCTGGTCTGTTTGCTGGTTGTTCAAAGGAGAGACTGAAAAAACAGATAATCAATTTGCAACTAGACCATAGCCCTCTCTGATCTGGGAATCCAGGCTAGAACTATTTATTTACCCTTGGGCCCGGATATTTGGAGCAATTCTTATTCCATCTCAGATATGCAGCTGCAAGTGTTAATAACACATAGTTATCCCCCCCCCCCCCCACACACGCTGACATCTATGCAGCTCTGCAGTGAGAACTTGGAGCATCGTTTGCTGCAAGGTTATCGACAGCTGAGTCTTCCAGACGCAGGCTTGTGTTGCTTCACAGAACAGTGGGTTGCGCCACCCAATTCTGGAAAAATCTTACCTTACTTATCAGAGTCGGCAATGTACTTACTTTCAATTAATTGACTTTGTGCTTTAGAAGATGGGATCTTGCTGTGTATCCATTCCGACTCTAACTCACGGCCCTCTTGCCTCAGCCTCCTCTTGAGTGCTTAAATGATAGTGATTTGCCATGGCCAGCTGATGTTTTATTGTCATAACGGGCTGATGCCTATCATAAGGGTCATAGACATTAAGTGTTACAGCTTTCCTACGTTAATGCTGGTGACTCCTTTGTAGCAATCTGTATGTCTATGTGATAATCTGTGATTTCCCACAGATATCTGGAGCTTCCACATGCCCCAAGACGCAACATGCTCAGTTTGTTATAGGGTGAGAGGACTCAGGATCAAATGATCATATAGTTTTCCCCATCCTTGTGTTAATTCAGAAAAACAAAGAGAAAGAGCCAGCATTCTGAACACTTTACCACCCACGACCCGTCATCAAATCCCAGCTGTGTTTGGCCCCTGTTCTGGTTTCCTTTCCTACCACTGTCAGAATTGCCACGGCCCAAGGCGACTTGGGAGGAAAGGGACTATTTCATCTCACCTGTACAATCTGTCACCCATGGGAGCTGGGCAGGATCCGAAGATGTGAGCTTGAAGGGGAAACCAATGAAGGGATGCTGCTTGTGGGCTCTCGTTGCCTGGCTTGCTCAGCGTTTCTTACACAGCCCAGGCTCAGCTGCCCAGCGGTGGCAGCACCCACCCACAGTCTACCCTCTTTCTGGGAGATTCTAGGTTTGTGTCACGTTGGCAACTGACACTAACTGTGACTTGAAATAACCATTAACTGCATTCTTCCTACAATCTGTAATGATATTTTTTATATTTGATTACATTCAATTCTTCTTGCTATGGTTAAAAGAGTGGAGATCTGGAGTTCTCCTAATACCAAGCCGTGGGGTGGTTGAACGTTAAATACCTCGACAGGCTCATGTGTTTAAACACTTGGTCCCTAGATGGTGGCACTTAGGATGTTTAGGAAGTAGGGCTTCACTCAGTGGGTCATTGGAGGTGGGCTTTAGAACTATACAGCCCATCCCTTGTTGACTCTCTGCTTCCTAAATGCAGATATGCCCAGCCTGGTTGCACACCAATGCAATGTTCATGCGCCAGTCTCATGTTCCTGCAGCCAGGCCTTCCCTGCCTGGGGGGTGTGTATTTTGTGTCATGATGGGCAATATCCTTCTGGAAATATAAGTCACAGTGAGTGCTTTGCCTCTTAAGTGACTTTTGTCAGCGCATTTTCTCACAGCAGCAGGGAAAGCAGCCAAGACACCAAGCTATACTTCGCTGCCCAAATCGCTCCTTACATCCCTTGTGAGCCAGGAGAAGCACATGCTGCCTGGAGGTAGCAGAAACAGAAGAAGACAGCGCTGAGAAACGTCCTGATGCGGGACAGGAAGATCAGGGAGGATCAGAAACTAAGTCAGCAGAGGAGGCGGATGGGTGGATAGAGAAAACTGGGAAAGCACCAGCGATGCTAAGACTCTGCATGAGAGAGTTTTCGAGCCAGAGCCTTAAACAGGTGGGTGTGAGCTGTTGGACCTTGTACTTGATTGAATTTTAACAGGCTCAGCTAGGACTGGCAATCTCCAGTTCATCACAGCCTTTCTGTCCTCATTGGGTTGCCTTATACATAGGATGTGCAAACAGCTGTATGATCTGACTGGGTCCTGGGGGGCTCTGCTCCATGGTCAAGGTTGGTTTTCACTCCAGAACTAGTCTGCGTCTCGATTTGTGTCCGGTTCCGCTTTGTGGTAAGCTCCTTTCTATCTGTCCCTGGGACTGTCATGTCCTTGATGTGAAAGCCACTCTCCCGAGCATCACAGATGTTATCAGAACAACGTCAGACCCAAGGGCAAGTTCAGAGCCATCTCCCATTTCCACGGGGATATCTGTGCGCTGGGGTGCTCGCGGATGGAGTTTTCCAACTTTTCACTCATTTTAACATGAACGACAGAAATGATGGTAGTTGGTTGTAGGTCGTATAGAAGAGAGGAAAGGGCAGAGAATGGGAGAGAGAAAGGAAGGGAAGGAGGGAGGAAGGGAGGGAGGAAAGGAGGGAGGGAGGGAGGAGAGAGAGGGGGGAGCAAGAACAGGAACAACAGCACCATAGCTATCTGGCAGAGGATGGGGCATTTAAGAGCTTGGGAGTTGGTCTGCTCCTTGCTGTAAAGTCCATTGTGTTTGCTTTGGGTGGATTTCAGCATTCGGTTGGCATTTCCTTCCTCTTCACTCTCTTTCATCCTAGCGTGAACACTTCCCACACTCCCGACTTGTACCCACACTTTCAGGAGTTCTAGGGAAAGCTGTGTTAATCTAGAATCTTCAGATCCACATAACAATGGTGAGCTTACCTTCTCTGTGTTTCTTCGGATCAGGGAAAGAACCTATTTCTCCAGATGTTAGTGACTGGACTCCTGGGACTGTGGCACGGAGGGAGCAGTGGATAGGTGGAGAAAGGGAAGGAAGTCTGGGTGGAAAAGAACGGATGGCAGACCCTGGAGAGCCCCACAGCTGTGGATTGGTCAGCAACAAAAGCAGCAAACTGTCATTAAAGATTTTATATTCTACTCACATATTTGTTGTATTTATGTCTTATAACTATTCGTTGATATGTAAGTTGACACTTTCCAAGAGTTGCATGTGGTTTCCTGTGATACCCTACAAAGGTGCTATTACTTCCATATAAACCATGAGAAAGCCGACTGATGTTGGATATCCCGAAGGCCACTGTTCTACTTTCCTTTTTATGCCTACAACAAAAGGCAGCTTAGGGGAAGATTTGCCTAGCTTGCACTTCCAGGTCACAGGTGACCACTGAGGGAAGGTGGGATAAGAGCTGAAGTGGGAACTTTAAGAAACTGTGAAGGCACAGCTTCTTGCTGGATCACGTACAGGCTCATGCTTAGCTCCTACTATTTTATACTTCCCAGAACCACCTGCCTAGGGATTGGTATTGCTCACTGTGGGCTATCTCTTCCCACATCAATTAACAATCAAGACAATCCCACAAAAACATTCCCATGGGCCAATCTGATCTAGGCAATTCCTCAACCTAGACTCCCCTTTCAAGTGACCCTTGGCTAAAGTTGGCTGTTAAAACTAGCTGGGATTTCTAGCCATAAATAAGGGTCACGGAGTCTACAATGGTGATCCTAAAGAAGCTAAGTAAGAAGGGGAACCAAAGGAAAAACTCATAGTTATCCTCTTGGCTATGGGAAATAGACAAAATTGCCTGGGAGAAAATTGGGATCTTGGGGGTGGGGTGGGAGG
>NW_004949108.1:696079-707744 GCF_000317375.1 Microtus ochrogaster | reverse complement strand
GGAGGGGGGGAAGGGTGGGAGGAGGGGGAGGGAATGGAAACTTGTTTTTTTTCCTTTTCTCAATAAAAAAAAATAAAAAAAAAAACTAGCTGGGAAGGTAACCCAGCTAGACTTCATGCATACATGTTGAGTGCTCTATCTACTACCTTCTGTCAAGCCTAGAATCTTTCTTTCCAGAGTAACAATGCTCTAAAGAGACATTGCATCTTTCCCTTTCATTATCAGACTGCTGAAACAAAGGGCCCTCAAGAAATTGTAATTTACCCAGAAATCCCATGCTGGGAGGAAAGTGTTGGGGTCTTGGTGCCAGCCAGATAAAGGACTTGTTTTCCTAGAAGAGATGTCACCCATTTCTGGTCACCTTATTGGAGAGATTGGGACTCAGAAAAGAGTGATGGATCAGATCACACATTGACCAGGTCCACCTAGTTGAGCGTGCCTCTGGCTTTCATTGAAACAAATACCTCATATTCAGGTCCTCAAGATAGTTGTGGCCTATCACTGGACCTCTTTGTTCCCCTCTCAATGTGGCCACATTAAACGAATCACCTTTCATTGCTTTTTACTATTTGCTGGTACCTTTAATTAGTCTTTTGAGGATGAGTGGCTGAGCCTGATTTACTGGGCTGCCAGATCTCAGGTAACTAAGAACCCTGGACACTAACAACTCTGGTAACAGGGACACAATCATGGTGGAAGAAAGGGGAAAGGCTGGAACCTCTGTGCTAGCTCTGTTGAGGTCTCCCAGGGGCTGGATGTCTTATTCATCCTGAACCACGCCCCAATCACTACCAATGTATTTGTGGTCTTCTCATTGATCATTGACCCCCCTCACATATCTGCAAATACTAGATTTAATGCTGTCAGGAAACAGACATGTCTGTGACACCACCAAGAAAGGTAGAGAGCTCAGCACTGGAAAAACGAGCAATCTGAATTTAAAGGTGGAAATATCTACACCAGACACCAGACTGACTCGGAGGTAGGCAGGGAGACACAAAGACTCTGAAGCAAAACATCTGCCTGTTAAATTCACATCCCAAGCAGCCAACCACAGCTCTGTAGAAATATTTGGCTGGCAGTCCCCCACAGCATCCACTGTGTGGTTGTCACATTTGGATGGTGACAAGTTTGATGGAAGGAAGCCAGCAGACACAGTTGGAGGGTGCTGCAGCCCTTGAATGGCAGAGGGTGTGGAAACTTCAGACTGCAATTGCAGAAGTCAGGAGATGACCCCCAAAGCTCCCAGACAGATGGCTCCAATCTTTCTCGAAGTTCACTGTGGATAACTAAGCTACCAGTGATATTATAGTTGTGGTGTCTTGTGTGCATTGAAGGTTTTGCCAGACAAGAGAATTTTTTTTTCCATTCTTTATTTTCATTGCCTATGTGTGTCTGCTGTGTGTATGTGCATTGAAGCATGCATGTTCATATGTATGTAAATGGATCTGTATGTGTGTGGGTCAGTACATGTGCTAGCCTGAAGCTGATATTGATATCAACCTTCATTGCTCTCCACTTTGTCTACTGAGGCAGGGTTTCCTTCTGTACCCCCAGCTCCTGAGCTTTTGAGTAGGGTCGATAGCCAGTTTGCCCCAGGAAGCTCCTGTCATTGCCTACCTAGTGCCGGAATTTCAGGTGGCTGCCATGACTGGTCTGCTTTACCATGGTTCTGGGGGTCTAAATTCCAGTCTTCATGCATCAGTAGCCAATACTTCATCTTCTGAGCGATTTTTAGTCCAACGCTTTCATTCCTGAGGCAATTCTTATCTTCCTTTCTATCTGGGAGTCTTGGACTTTTCTAAAACCTGCATGGCCCTCCTGCAAAACAACCTTTATAAAGACACATGTGGCCACATTAGTGAGCTTTTGTCATCTTCTAAGGCTGCTCCCCTGGCACCCAGTCACAGCTTCAGCTGGTGGCTTTGGGAACAGCACAGTAGAACGCACGAGGGGGGTGGGCAATATACAGAGCGAAACGGTGTGCACCTGGACCTATGGCCTAATTGTGTATTCAGAGGTTTGGAATTTTGACGGTGTCTGTCTGAGGGATTTTCTGAAGCAGGAAGAAAGAAACGCTAATGAAATGTCAAATTGTTACTGCTGGGACAGGCTGCTCACGGCAGGACTCTGTCTACGGATTTTAACAGGCGCTGTATAGGGACATGGGCACAGCTTAGCCTCGTGTATACGCTGTGATATCTTAAACCCTCTATAGAAGACGGATGACTCTTGGTCTTCAGGGGCAGCGTCTCATGACTAGAGCTTCAAAGACAGCAGTGAACAGCAATTCTTAGGAAGAGACTTGAACTAGTGTGAGCCAGATAAACTCTGTCACGGTAACTGGAACCCACAAGTTAGAAGGAGAGAAAGATGCCTGGCAGATGCCCTCTGGCCTCCACATGAGAACCTTGGCATGAGTGCAGCCACACACACGTGTCTACACAAATACTTAAGCCTTCTAATGTATCTCATGTGTATTTGTCTGGTTTCTCCAGACCCTTCCATAGCCGAAAAAACTAATATTTTCCCTATATTGTGACTTCAAAACTGAGGACTACCAGTATGGGGGGAAGGTTGTTGAGAACCACATAGAGAGTAACTAGGTATGTTCAAAACACATGCAAACTGAAATGTTTTGTGGCTAGCTAGAAACCTCCACCGCATTCTAGCCTCTCATTGATTAGGGTTTCCTTGAGTGAAGTTGTTGAAAATTTAGTAGGAAATGGCTAAGGATTCAACCTGCAAGATTGCCTCTACAGCGATGGGAAGGAAGACTTACCCACAAGGTGAAGCTGAGCAGAGGAAGCCATGCAAGAAGAGGGACAGGTGTGCTGTGTAACTGCTTTGGGTGATGGTGGGGTAGTCACTTCCATGCATTCTGTTTTAGTTTCTACTCTTCCTCTACTGCTAGAGAAAATTATGACCCCAGCCAGGACTCCTAGTGTGGGCTGAATCACCAGCTAGAAGAAGCCACACGGACCAAGCTCTGTTGTCCAGAGGAGTGGGTATCAAGCCTCTGTTTTAGCCTAACATGTGTCTTGGGACCACTTGTGGCTGTCTTGCTTACCATCATCTGCTGTCTGCTGGGCCTCCCATCCTTTGGACTATGGGAGTCCCTGCAAATACACTCTCTGGTACCCTGATTCTATCTTCAGGGGCATCTAGAGTATATTTAAGACAAAGTTTTGCAGACTACGTGCCATTGCTCAAAGTGGTGGTTTTTTTTTTATTGGTTTTACAAAATTCTTAGTTTCTGCTCTTTCTGTAGGCTCTGACTCTCCTTGGAATCTTCATTCTCTGAAATTTTCTTCCCTATTTATCTTTCCCACATTTTATCTCCCCCCCCCATCATATCATCATAATTTCTGCTATTCAGTGACATGTTTCATGAGCAGCGGCTCCTTAGGAAAAATGTATGTGTATATGCATATATTCATTAAAATTTATATTTTCAAATTATAAAATATACAAAATACCATTTTTCTCTTTTACTTCTTGAGGTAATTTAAGTGCATTCCCCTTTCCCTTTCCTCCCTTCAAATGCTTATATACCTCTTCCTACTTTCTTTCAAATCCATAACCCTCTTTGACTTGTTATTGCTTATATACCTCTCCCTACTTTCTTTCAAATCCATAACCCTCTTTGACTTGTTATTGCATGCATAGATGCATATATATTCCTAAATATAACTTGTTTACCTGTATAGTACCACTTTTATGTATGTTCTCAGGGCCAACCATTTGGTACCAAACAATCAGTTGGCATGCTTTCCTCTGAAAAGTCCAGCTCTCCCATTCGCCAGCCTTCCTCACTAGCTTCTGGTTCTTTTTGTAGGGTTGAGGTCTCACGGGCTTCTCTCTGTCCACTCTGGCATGCTCGTTGGTGACATTCTTGTCTGTCTCACATTTGGGAAGTCATGCTAGTGGGATTCTATGGCTGTAGCTTCTGATACTACTAGGAGACATAGTCTCACATAAAACTCCCTGATGTTCTGGGTCTTGCAATCTGTCCACCCTCTCATCTGCAATGTTCCTCGAGCCTTAGCTGCAGGAGTGTTTTGTAGGTGTATTGGTTGTGACTCAACTCTACAACTCTGCATTTGTTTTCAAATTGTGAAAGCTTGGCCTTAGCTTAGGCTAGTTCCCGTGTAACTTAAATTAGCCAATTTCTATTAATGTAGCTTAATTAATTAATTAATAAAGAGGTACACGGCTCTTTTCTGCTCCTCCATGCTGTATGACTGACTCCCTCCATGTCTCACTAGCTTAATCCCTCTCTTCCTCACAGATATCCCAGAGTTCCTCTCTCTGCCCAGAAGTCCTTCCTACCTCTTCTGCCTAGCTATTGGCCATTTAGAATTTTATGAAGCCATTCACAATGACACATCTTTATATAGTGTACAAATATCCAGCATCATCTCTCCTTTTTTTGTCTAAATAAAAAGGAAAAGAATTAACTCTAAAACAGTAAAACTATATACAATAAGAACAATTATTAGGTAAGAATGGCAGTCAAAGTGTCCAGTACATTTATATTTGGCAAAATCACAGATTATATGCTATTATCTATCCTCTCTTGGTGATTCCAAAGTTTTATATTTAAATAGTTATACCACTTCAGAAAAAAGTTACAAAGGGTTATAAAGGTTATAATGTTGAGAGACATAAAAACCCAAGTTTTTATCTAAAAAAATGTTTTAAAATCTAAAAAGATAATTTTAGGTTGGTAACACAACTGTGTTTCGATTGGTTGTGGTTTTCTGTAGTGGTCTTCATCTATTACAGGGAGAAGTTTCCTTAATGAAGGTTGAAGATTCCACTTTTCTGTGGGTATAAGGACAAATACTTATAGATTGTTGTTACAGATTGTACTGGTTCAGTAAAGTAGTGGGTGTAAGTTCTCGTCCAATAGACGTGACTTCACTAGTAATGAGTAGTTAGCTAGGTTTCCAGGGAAAATCATAGTCTCCCTCTTGTTGAGAGGGTCTTCAGTTCAGCAGGAGTTGTTGGTTACCACCACTACTGAACCCTTAGGGTTATCACGCTATACCAATGTTGGTGCAGTTCATAGGCATCAAGCTGGGTAGGACTGCTGTTGTCTTCCTCCTTTGGAAGCTTGCCTGGCACCTTTGGGTACACCAAAACTAATCCTGAGGAGGAGGTGTTCAGAATAGTTACAGCTCAGGAATCTTGAGACCCAGTTTCTAAAGTGCATAGTGCTTTTAGTAACAGGGACTTACCATCCTATTCTGGAGTTAGCCAAAGTATAAAACATACGAGATAGTCATTTTTAACTCCAACGTGCCAATTGATTCTCCCAGAATGCTTTTATTGCATTAGAGAAACATTTGGGCACCCAATCATAGGTGCAATCAAATGATGATTTGAGCAAATCAGACCACAGGTAAACGTCTGATTACTGCCTTGATTCCATAGCAAAGTGAAGGCACTCACAAATGAATGAGCTTCCAGCATGATGCTGTTGTCTAGAGAACAAGGATGATAAATCAATCTAAGACATAGGTTTATAGATATAGATGGGAATTCCACTGGTTTAGCCAAGATGTGTGACTTGCATGAGACAAGTTCTTAATGATGGGATAAATATTGATGTGTGCCTGTGTCTGTATCTGTAGACCTTTCTCTGTATCTGTATATCTTCTTATGGACGTGTGTGTGTCTAGGTGTGCTGCTTTGTCTCTCTGTGTGTTTTTGCATTTGTGTCTATTGTGTGTTTATGTGTGTGTATATATGTATATATGTGTGTGTGTGCATGCGTGAATGTATCTATGTGTCTGTCTGTGTGTCGATGAGACATATTGGCTTACAAACCTTTAAGTATGATCAGCATCTTTTTAATTTTTATCTATCACTTTAAATCTGTGTCATCAACAGAACCATAAAGCAAGTCCTCATTTGTGAGGTTAGCCTATGCTCATGGTGTAAAGGCTCCCACCTTGGTCTGTTCAGCCATTTCATGTGAAACTATTTAATGTGGAATCCGGAGAGGAAATACAGCAAGTACCATGCTGTATGGTGTTTCTACCACTAAACACAGCAGAGATAACATAAGGATCACAGACAGAAGTGGATTCTAGAAACATAATTGGAGAGTGAGTGCTAAGTATTTATTACCTTTGTTCTTATTTAATTGCCACTGAATATGTTGCTAAATATATTACAAACATATTTAATTATCATCATTTTTAAATAACGGTGCTTGACATCTGGCTTGCAGAACGGCTGAGAATTTAACCATGGCCTCTTGTAAGGCATTTGCAGCTGATGTAAAGCTCCATGTCTCTACAGAATCCATGTGCCTAGAATTCCTTCCTTACCCTTTTGCTAGTTAGCTGTCCTTCTCCATACATATTTCATGGAAGAGCTTGGTTGATCAGGAACAGGTCCCCCGATTCTCTGAACCATGCCACTTGTCCCCTTTCTCCCTTCTGGGATTTGAATCGTTCCTCTTAGATGATTAAGCAAACTTATATTTGATACTTGAGCAGTTATGGATAACATTTACATACATTTCCACATCTGTGATTCAGTTATATACTGGAAAGAGCTGTACCATGTCCTTCCGGAAGTTGAGAAAATACATAGACATTTTCTCAACTGTTCTGCCCGAGTGGGAGATACAGACATGATACTGAATTCATGGTTTCTGAGTTTCAAAGAAGGTTTCAGTTTTAGTGTAAACATATGCTGTGGTGAGTCTAAAAAGGAACCAAAGGATGAATGTCATGAGAGAGAGTGTTGCTTTAGAGACACATGGCATTTAAGTGCTGGCTAGCAATTATGACTATTAATTAAACACTGGGTGAACTGGAAAATGCTAGTTCGTCATGGACCATTTTCTCTGTTTTTTAATTCCTATATGAATGTTGACTTCTTGTCCCATATAAGAGTGAAACTACCTGTGTAGGGAATTAGGAAAGGAAAAATGGTCCAGTCTTTAGGCAAGTGCAGAGTTTTCTCTTTCTTCACTCGCTCAGCTACCGTATGCCTCGTGCCATGACTTGGTGCTCATCACTCTTCTTCTCTAGCATGAACTGGATTCCCTCTCCTGGGTCCTCTGTCAGTCCAAAGCTGGGTCACCTGATGGTTGGTCCTCTGAACAACGCGTGCATCCTGTGGCTACTTTTTTGACAGGCGACTGCCAGTGGGTGGCTCAGGCTTCCAGACTTTGGGAGATCTGAAACAGTGTGGCTCCCATCCACGTACCTGACTTCAGAGTTGCCTGATGACCCCAGATCAACTTAGGTATTTTTGTTCAGAAAGATTTGATTCTTGTTGCCCCTGTATTTTTTTTAACTAGGTACAGAAACACCTACTAATCACTTAGGCTTCTGCCTTTTGATTTTCCTAATGGTTGAAAAAGAAACAGCAGAATTCAGGACTCCAAGCCTTCATGAACATTGCTACAGTCATATGACATGACACTTGTGTATCCCTGGCTCAGCATGTGATACTTTCTGGGTACTCAGAAATGCCCCTTTACCTCCTTAGTGGAAAAATCTTACTCCAGAGCTCATTTATGTAGTTAAAGGGGATTCTGTGCCAGCCACTAGACATAAAAGAACAAACAAACAAGCCTAAAAACATAGGGAGTTTAGCCACAAATGCAGTTTTTATTTCCAGAGGGTGGAGTCATTAGCCTTAGATCCCTCTCGCCGTTGCGATGCTTCTTGGTAAAGTTAGACCATGGTAGCAGTCATGTTAGGGAAATGGTAGGGTGGACTGGCAAAGAACCTTAGAGTCAGGTTCCTGGGTTGGAATTCTGTCTGATGCCTTCATTTCTGATGAGATGCTCTGCAAGTTTAGCCTCCATGAGCTCCCATGTTATCTGCTGTAGGCAGAGTTATGGTTCAATGGCTAGCTCTTAGAGTTACTAGGGGTCAGTGTTGAACAAGAGACATCTGCAGTAGTAGCTGACTGTACTGCACAGCCCTGTGATTGTCTCTCTTGCCTTGTAGTTTGTTCCACTAGGATTCAGCTGGGTATGGGCCAGCAGGCACATGACAACATTGCCTTCTGGCGCATATGCTTGGATGCTTGGTCATCCAGGAATGTAGCTACCTGGGAAGGATTATGGATTGTGGCCTTGTTGGAGGAAGTGTGCCACTGGGGGGTGGGATTTGAGGACTGAAGGCACCAAACCAGGCCCAATGACATTCTGACTTCCTGCTGCCTGTGATTCTGGATGGAGAATTCTCAACCAGCTCTCCTGCAGATTGCTGCCTGTTTGCTTTTATTCTCCCTGCTATGAAAACAGATTCAACTTCTGAACTGTAAGTCAGGCCCAATTAAATGATTTCTTTTATAGGAGTTGCCATGGTCATGCTGTCTCTTCACAGCAATAGAACACCAACTAAGATGATTATATATATATATATACATATATATATAATATATATATGTGTATATATATATATATATATATATATATATATATATATATTCTAAGTAATGTCAGCAATAGAATTTGTCTTTTGGTGTGGTAGTACTTGGCTGACTCAAGTTCTAAGTGCTTGCTCTTTTTTTTCTTACTACTTGTCAACTACAATTAACACAGTTGTAGGAAGCACCTGGATTATTTCCTGTTCTTCACAGTGACAAAAAGCCAGAGCAAAGCAACTGAAAAAAAGAGGAGCTTTTGGCTCACACTTTCAGTGGATCTGGTCTGCGGTTGATTAGGTTTATGAGCTCAGGCAGAACATCACAGTGACAGGAGCCATTACAGCTTCAGTTCATGGATACGGGAAGTGGATGGAACCACACAGGAAGGGATCGGGTTAAGAAGAGCTCCCCAAGGAAAGGCATGCCTCATGTGAAGGACTTATTCCAATCAGACTCTACATTCCACAGTTCCTCTGCCTCCTACATTCTATTTGAGTTTTGATCCCATTATTAATTGAAGTCAGAGCTTCAAGAGTCTCTGGAGCTAGCTTCATGGGCAAACCCTGAAGTATGTTTTTCAGTCTCCTGGGTGGGTGTTTCTTAATCCAATGAAGTCGGCAGTTAAAGACTAACCAGCTCGATACCTTTTATTAAACATTTAGACAGCATCACACAATATCCGGTAGAATTCTCTTTGGAGCTTATTTTAGAGAACTCTCAACTGTGAGATCTCCTCCACCACAGGAAAAGACCAAGTTACATGGGCTTTTCTAAGAGCAGATCCTCAAGGAAGTGGAACTCTGACCTCACTTTCTCTACTGTTGGCATCAGCCACTCCTATGGACCAACATGCTCCTATTTTTGAAGCTACAATGAAACAGCAGGGACAACATTGGGGACACATGAAGACACAAACTCACTTCCACCCGAACTGCCCTGCTGGCCACATGAAGGCTTTGTGAAGGCTAAAATAGTAACGGGCTACACGCTTCAAAGTATGTGGTTTCCATGGGCAAACCCAAATATTCAATCATGCAACTCCTTCCCGAATTCAGAAACTATCTTGAACACTGGAAATTTTACTGAGTTTTGTTTTAAAACCTACAGCCACCACGTGCTGTTGTGTTCACGAGGCGATCACACTGTATTCCAGAAACAGATACATCTAACTAACGTCGTGGTTTGAATCTGGTTGTGATGTACTTGCCATGGGCTCACGTGTTTGGATCCTCGCTTTCCAGATGACCATGTGATGGCGGATCAAATTAATTCAGGCCAATTGGTATAATATAAAACCAACTTTAATATAAAGGAGCACTCACGCAACCGAAGTTCCAGCGATGCCCAGAAATAGGAGCCAGGAAGAAAAAGGGTCACCAGCGTTTGTGCACCCCAATTTATAGAGATTTTTCCGAGGCCGTCCCGCCCCCAAAGGGCGGGCTCTCTCTACAACCATGCAGCTTCGGAAGGTCACGGAGCCCTCCTTCATACTCTCAGTTTCCTAACTGTGCATGCAATGTGACCAGTCGCCTCGGGGTCCCGCACCCATGCCTTTTCTGCCTTGAGGGGCGACATCCCTTCGAGATGTAAGCTACAACAATCCATTACTTCGTCAAGCTGCTTCTTGTCATAAGTTTGGTTACAACAACAGGTAAACTAGTGGGGGTTAGCTTAGAATTCTCTAATGAACAAACCAAGGGAAGAGTGATCATAACTGATTGCCAAGAGATGGGATTGCTGTGGAGGGAAAGATGGTGTTACGAAATGAACTACCCCAGGGATGTGATATAGTAAGTACCCCAGGCTGATCTGCACCCCAGGCTGATCTGCATTCTAGTTTAGCTGCACATTTCTGGAAAGCAGGGTTCAGGTCTGAGGTTTTCTCTATGTCCTCGTGACAGAGTGGTAAAGGATTTGTGTTAAAGTGACTGATTAGATAGCTGCGTGAGAAATCAATATACACTAGTGGCATGTTATGCCCACTCGGCTAATGGAATGAGTGCATTCTATTTATGAGGAACCGGGGGCAAAGAAGGAAGGAAACAAGGAAGGGAGCAAGCAAGGAAGAGTCGGAGGGAGGAGAATATGAGGGTCTGTAGGTGGAAAATAGTCTTTCCTATGCTCAGTCCCATCTGTAAGTAAAATATAGTCTCTGGCCCTTAGAAGAGCAAGGTTGGTTCCGAGATCTTTAAAAACATTAGTGATTGCAGTTAGTACCAGGGAAGCACTGAGAATTACATTTATAATGGAACAAGTCACAAACACCAAGTTTGTACCTGATACCACCCTTGTGCTGGCAAGAAATATACGTGCCCTCTCCTTGACAAGTCAGCAACTTTCATGTGCAAATAATCCTAGCTCTTCATAAACCCATAAAATCTGTTCTTACTGCAAATAAATTGATGCAAGCTGTATGACCTACACAGACGCACACATATGCGTGCATTTGCGCGCACACACACACACACACACACACACACACACACTATATTTGTTAGATGAGACTAAATACTAACTAGCTAAGCTCTCTTCGTGGCTTCCATTTAATTTAGAAGTGTTGAAACTAACAGGATTTGAACTCAGGAACAATGGCAATGGATTTTTGATCCTACTGCACGTACTGGCTTTGTGGGAGCCTAGGCAATATGGATGCTCACCTTACTAGACCTGGATGGAGGTGGGTGGTCCTTGGACTCCCCATAGGGCAGGGAACCCTGATTGCTCTTTGGACTGACGAGGGAGGGGAACTTGATCGGGGAAGGGGGAGGGAAATGGGAGACGGGGGCAGGGAGGAGGCAGAAATCTTTAATAAATAAATAAAAATAAATAAAAAATAAAAAAGACACTATCAGGATTTGCTGGAAAGACCTTAGGTTCCTGCAGATCCTTGGATGATGCACACAGAGCAGAGGTTGCTCTGTAGGTTCATTTTCCTTTATAATTAAGATTTATCATAGCAGAACACAAACAGGTTAAAACGTCACATGCAACAAAGTCCAGGATCCCTTAATGTGATTTAAGGTACTTTTCTCTCATTTATCACAACTCTTCAATAATATTCCACCCTAGAGAGTGTGGATGTGTGTTGCCTTTGTATAGTTTGTGTGGTTGTGTGTGCAAATGGAATGTGTATGGTGCCCGTACTTGTGATGGGGGGTAACTCTCTGTGTGTGTATATCTATCTATCATCTATCTATCTATCTATCTATCTATCTATCTATCTATCTATCTATCTATCTATCTATCTATCATCTATCTA